>NC_052616.1:28327525-28483277 GCF_016545825.1 Eucalyptus grandis
TAAATAGTAGAGTTTGCAAATCTTTAGACTAGAGTGATGGAAATGTTTTTTTTTTTTTTGTCAGCTTCAAAATACTCCAGGAAGATTTGTCCAACAATCTCCCCATTTTGATGGTGACAAAACTTTTCTACAGATTTGGATAACTTTGACCTGCAAAACATTACTCAAGCAAATATGGATATCTCATAAAGATAAATGGCTTATTGATAACACTAGAATCCGCAACCACAGAAAATAGGTTAGTCTTACATATGAGTAAAGCCATCCATAAGATATCAATAGTACTTAATATAAGTAGTCAATCCAAAATCCCAAATCCAGTCCATAGCCAGACACAAAAGTCAAGTCAAACATCAAAACAAATCAAAAGTTCAAGATCAAGTTCAAAAAAGTTCAAGGTTCAAAGTTCAAATCACATCTCTCCCCCTTTTTGTCATCATAAAAAAAGGTTGAGATGGAATCAAGAATGCTTGGGAACACGAACAAGCTGGAAATCTCCCATTGATTAGACAATGCCTTCTAGCTTTGTCAACTCTTCCTTTAGTTGAGCCACCTCTTCACCCTTAGCATTTGCTTGAATTTGAAGAGCAAGGGCTTGGATTTGATCATTCAAAGAAACTGAAGAAGCTTGACTTGCAGTCTGCAAATTCTGTACTTCGCATCCTAGAGCATATATCTGCCCGCATTTCTAAGAGAACATCAAGAATTCTGCGAAAATCTGTTGAATTATCGTCTGCGTGCTTACGCACGATCGGATGAAGTAAAAAGGCGGGACGATGGCAAATCAGCATAGTCACGCAGATTGGGCGATGAAATATCATGTCTCTCCTTAGGAAATTGAGAGGCATAGATGTCCTGGATCTGCCGGAGAGCAGTGACTCCTTCAGCGAGTAGCGAGGATATGAGGACATTCCTCTTTTCTCACGATCTCCCCTGTTTCCATGCCTTTAGGTGGAGAAGAGTGTTCCTCATGCTCTCCTTCCTCTTGATCTCCTTTTTCCTCTTATTCTTCTTCTTCTTCTTCAATTCTTTCCTCATCTGGATCTCTTTCTTCAGCTTCTCTTTCCTCTGTTTCTTTCTCTTCTGCTTCCAAATCTTCTCTTTCTCCGAGTCTCTGTTATGTGTCTTTCTCTTGTTGTTAGATGATTCGGAAACGAATGACTCGGGTTCTTCAATGCCATTGCAGTAATGGTGATGTATTCCTCATCTTCTTCATCCTCAACAATAAGAGCTCTTCTTTTCTTGGATAGAGCAACCATGGGCTCCTTCCTTTTTCTTTTGTTGCCGAAGAGATTTGATGAGTTTTGACAAGGGTTTTCTCCTTGAATTTCTCCAACGCCTTGTTGAGTTCCTTCAGACGCATTTTAGACACCATTTTCAATCCCACTACCATTTGAACACAAGTTTGAACACAGAGAATCCGGGGAGGCTGAACATTCAAATGTCACGAATAACTTTGTCACAAAAGAGCTGGATAAGGAAGTTGACCCTTGTCCTTCTGTGTTCTATATATGTGGAATATAATAGTGTGAGGAAGAGAGAACTTTTTCCCGGCATTGATGGCACACATCGGCTTTGCCTCGAGTTTGAAACATCGGTCTTTGAAGTAGATTTTGGTCTAAGGCAGCGATCACAATCTTGTGAAGCGGGAATGTTGAACGCACTCATCCTCGAGTAGGAAACATTTCCTTCGTCCTTCTATCCTTAACAAGTTCCAACGTAGTACGAGCAATAGAGACATTGATAGGTTGATATCTCCTTCTCTCAACCCCAATCACATCAGCCAACATATCTACATCCACCACATAGTCACGATCTCGAACACTAAAAAGAGAATCTATTCGCATCTAAGAAAGCGAGATTCGAATAGAAGTATGCGATGAATTCAGCATAGGCTTTTTGTAGATTCGTAACAGAACTATTCAAATTGAAGAAGAATGAATTTTTCCCTCAAATTAACGTTCACAGCATCAAGGAAATCAAAATCCACACTTCTAGGGTTTATGACCCCACGCTTCAACAACTTAGAGTATAGATGCTTGTGTTCCTCCGATCGAAACAAGTCTGTCCTTTTGCTTCAAATTTTTGCCGCAACACCCATTCTCGGTTGGAAACGATTGTACAACTTGTCACCATCATTTCCATCTGGCTGATTCAGCCCTCCAACACATGGATCGATTGGAATATTTGCCATTGCCTCTTCTGCCGACCCAACTTGAGGGCAATTCCCAACTTGTTCCATTGTGCGTAAAAGAAGGTTTCATTTTTATACCATTTGTCTTTCAGAAATTCGTTAATGTAGTTCAAAGAAGTTCCACCCCTTTTCAAAGCACGATAAAGCTTGTAGGTAAAAGAGGGCTTAAAAGTTCTTACGGGTTCTACATCTTCAATTATTTCTTCCTCTTCTCGACGAGCAACATCCTGTGGTCTAGATGGAGAAGATGGACGCTCCCGAGAATGTTGTGGGCTCTGCTTTTGCTAACTAGGAGACTCTTTTTCTTCGGTGAGATCAAAGTGCGTAGGCCCCTCACACATTTGCTATGGTCCCCCTGTTCGCGATCTCGAAGACTTCCTTTGAGATGACATCTTTCACAGTCTTTGAAAGATTCCAAACTTGACTTTCCCAAGAAAGATGACAACTTTTCGAAGATTAGACAAGAGAAGAAGACAAAAGTGGAAGATCGATGTTTTTTAGGGTTTTTGGAGTTAAACGAAGAGGAATGGACATTATATAGGTTAGTCGAAGAGAGACATACAAAACGTCGTAATGGAAAGTAAAAAGATGCCATTTTAAAAAATAACTGCATTTTTAAAAAAATTAGATAACTGCCATTTAAAAAATTAACTCAATTTTCGAAAAAGAAAGATTGCACTAATCATGGAAATTGAAAGTAGCAAAAATCAATTATGGATAGATGATCGTACATTTTCAAGATTTAATCTGAGAGAGAATAAAATAACTTACAATCAAAGATCTTAATTGTCTGAGTTTGAGAGTCTCTAGACTTTTACTTCTTCAAACCTCAAGATGTTGAGTGCGGAACGAATGATTTCAAATTGATTTTCTCCAAAGGTTTTGTAAATATATTCGCCGGTTGGTTCTTTGAGTCAACAAACTGAATCGAAACTTCTCCATTCTGAACATGATCTCTAATGAAGTGATGTCGAATCTCTATATGCTTTGCTCTTAAATGAAGAATTGGATTCTTGGTGAGATTGATTGCGCTGGTGTTGTCACAGTTAATCTCCGTGCATGAATTGTCAATTCCAAAGTCTCTTAGCTATTGTTTTATCCACAGAATTTCTGAACAACAACTTCCAAGAGCTACATACTCTGCTTCTGCTGTAGAAAGAGCCCTTTATTTTGCTTCCTTGAAAACCAAGACCTTTGTCCTACTTCCAAGTAGTTGACAGGTACCCGAGGTGCTGTTTTTATCAACTCTGCATCTGGCTAGATCTGCGTCTGAGTATCCAATAAGAGTAAAGTCTCACTTTTTAGGATACCAAAAACCAAAGCTTGAAGTTGATGCAATGTATTTGATAATACGCTTTGCAACACTTAGATGAGATTCTTTAGGGTCTGCTTGAAATCTAGCATAAATGCAAACACTAAACAAAATGTCGGTCTAGAAAGCGTAAGATAAAAGAAGTGAACCAATGATACTCATGTATAGCTTCTAGTCAACTTTCTTTCCTCCTTCATCTTTGTCTATCTTCAAAGAACTTGACATTGGTATATCAGTCTTTTTGCAATTTTCCAATCCAAACTTTTGGACAAGATCATTAGCATATTTTTCTTGATGAATAAAGGTTCATTTCTTCAATTGTTTCACTTGAAGTCCAAGAAAGACGGTTAGTTCACCCATCATGCTCATTTCAAATTCATCCTGCATAGACTTAGAGAATTTCTTGCACATACTTTGATTAGAGGATCCAAAAAATAATATCATCAACATATATTTGAACAAGCAGAAAACTTTTGCTTTCTCTTTTGATAAACGAGTAGTGTCTACTTTACCTTTGACAAAGCCGTTTTGAATTAAAAATTTACTCAACTGTCGTACCAAGCTCGAGGTGCTTGCTTTAAATCATATAAAACCTTTTTTCAACCTGAATACTGAGTCTAGTTTCCTTGGGTCTTCAAACCCAGGTGGTTGTTCCACATAGACTTCCTCATGGATAAATCCATTCAGAAAAGCACTTTTGACGTCCATTTGGAATAACCTGAAATTCTTATAACAAGCAAACGCAAGTAATAATCTAATTGCTTCTAACCTCGCTGGTGCGTAAGTCTCATCATAGTCTATCCCTTCTTCTTGTGTATATCCCTTGGCCACAAGTCTTGTTTTTGTTTCTTACGACCTTTCCTTTCTCGTCCATCTTGTTCCTGAAAACCCATTTAGCTCCAATAATATATTTACCTTTCGATTTATGAGTCAATTCCCAAACATCATTAATACTGAATTGCCTGAGTTCTTCTTGCATGGCTTCAATCCAGCTTTCATCAAATAAAGCTTCTTCTATGCTTTTGGGTTCTATTTCAGAAATAAGAGCCACAGCACTAGACTCTTCGCGCCTTTTGGATCTTGTGCGAATTCCTTCATTAATGTCGCCTATAATGAGACCTTTGGGATGACTAGACTTATGCTTCTAGTTATTGGTTGATTTGTTAGGTTGATGATCACTTTCTTCATTTGAATCTTCAACGATCATTTGATCTTGGGCTTTCGAAGTCTGAGCTGCTTCTTGAGATCTAGACTTTGTAGAGTTTGGAGTAGGTTCAGATTCTTCAAGATGAGTCTGAATAGATTCATTTTTCATAGAATCTTGGAATTTGACATTCATTGATTCCTCCACAGATTAAGTCTTCTTGTTATAGACTCTGTAGGCTTTGTTTGAGGTAGAATATCCAAGGAAGATGCCTTCATCTGATTTTTTTCTTCAAACTTGCCAACTCGATCATTTGCATTTTCAATATAAAGCATTTACATCCAAACACATGAAAATATGAAACAATAGGCTTCTTTTCTTTGAATAACTCATAGTGGGGTTTTTTTTTTTTTTTTTTCCAGAATAGGTCTTAAAAAACTCTATTGATAATATAATATGCTGTAGAAACTGCTTCAGCCCAAAAACGTGAAGATATGTTACTTTCAATTAAAAGAGTTCTAGCCATTTCTTGAAGTGACCTATTCTTTCTTTCCACAACTCCGTTTTGCTCTGGAGTATATGGAGAGGAGAACACATGCTGAAAACCAGATTTATCACAGAATTTTGTAAAATCTTGATTTTCAAATTCACCTCCATGGTCTGTTCGTATACTTGAAATAACATACCCTTTTTCATTTGAATCTTTTAGCAAACTTCTCAAAGTAAGAAAATGTTTCAGACTTACTTGTTAGGAAATATACCCAAGTAAATCGTGAGTAGTTATCCACAATTACTAAGCAATATTTCTTACCTCCAATGCTTTGAGTTCTGGTTGGTCCAAAGAGATCCATATGCGAAGCTGCGAGTACACGATTAGTGGAAACTTGATTTATTGGTTTAAAGGAATTTCTTACCTGCTTTCCCAATACACATGGTGTACATAGATCAGACTTTTGGTATGACAGATTGGGTAGACCACGAACTAGCTTCTTTGCTGAAATTTTGGCTATTTGCTTCATAATGATGTGCCCAAGTTTTTCTGTGCCATAAGTTCGTTTCTTCTTGAATTGAGATTAGACATTGCGATTCATTTGGTTTCACATCCAAGAGGTAGATATTTCCATGTCTTCGACCCATGAATGACCAGAGTAGAATCTTTCTTGGTTCCTGAACATATTCATTCTTGAAAGTTGATTTTGAAACCGGTATCGCACAGCTGACTGATACCGAGCAGATTGTAGTTGAGTCCTTCCACTAAAGAAACATTGCTGATTGTGAGGTTTCCAATCTTTACAGTTCTGAATCCCACAATTCTTCATTTGTTATTTCCTCCAAATGAGACTTTTCAACTATTTACTTGAATGAGCTTTATGAAGCAATTTGAATCTCTTGTCATATGTCTTGAGCATCCACTATCCAGATACCATTTTACCTTCTTCTTGATAGTGATCTGCATTTAAAAAATAGACTCAAACTTTCTTTGGTACCCATATTTTCTTGGGTCCATTGGTGTTAGTATGATATGCGGTTTTTGCCCATACTTTCTTAATAGGTTTCCAAACCGTAGGACATTCTTTCTCAAAATGATCTGAACTATTGCACTTTGAACATGCAGGAGCATTGCGACCTCTTGAGTTTTACAAAAACCTTTTAAAATGATTTTTGTAAGCATCTCTTGTGGGTCTTTACTTAATTCTTTCCTTCACTTTAGGAAAATCAATTAAAGGAATGGTTTCCACAGTCATTCCCAAACTAGATTTATTGAAATAAGGTTTTTGTGTTGAAAGAATTTTCTCAAGTTTCTCGGATCCTATTGAAAATCTTTTGGAAATATTTGATATATCATTTTTAAAAATACATTTTCTTTCGAAGGTTGTCTTCTCTTTCTTTAAGAGTAGAAATTTTCATGTCTAAACATTTCACTTTTTCTTTCAAAGCATTTTCCTGTTGTTTCAGTGCAGAATTTTCCTTTTTAAGTTCGGAAATCCTTTTAAGAGAAGTCTTAAGACTAAAACACAACTCATCAATGTATTTAGAAACTTTAATAGGGATTTTAGAGTTACTTACCTCAAATTCACTGTCTGAATCTGAGTTTGTCTCGGAGTTTGAATTTGAATCCGATTGTGCCATCAGACATATATTGGCATAATCATAATCACTTTCTTCACATTCTGTATCACTCCAGGTTTTCGCTTTAGAGCCTTTCGATACTTTTCAGCTTTTCCTTTTTCTTCTTCCTCGAAGAGGACAATTGGGTTTAATGTGTCCATTTTTCTTACATTCAAAGCAGACTACATCTCTATTTGATTTATCATCCTCAACGAGACTTAGTCATTTGCTTTTGAAAACTTTGTTTCTTTGGATTGAATCTTCTTCTTTTTCTGTTCAGCTTTCTGAATCTTCTTATCATGCGAGCAAGCTCCTCATCATTCATATTGTCTTCCAGAATCTGTAACATCAGAATCATCATTGGATTTTAATGCAATGGATTTTTTTTTTACCTTTAGGATCTTCGTCTTCATTGATTCGTTCCACTTCGTAAGCGAAGAGTCCCAACTCATCGACAAATAGTTGCATAATTCTTTGTGTCTCCTTATTGAGGTCTTTATGTGATTCCAATCCTTGGAGAGTCCACGCAATAACTTGTTTACTTTCATGGGATCAGAAATTGGTTGACCTTGATTTTCAAGACCATTCACGATTTACGTAAGCGACTAAACATGTCGGTTATAGATTGTCTTGATTTCATTTTGAAGGCTTCGTATTGACCGAGGAGAATGTTGATTGGTTTCTTTCACTCGATTGGTTCCTTCATAGGTAATATGTAATCTATCCCAAACTTCTTTCACTTTGTAACACAAGAAGATATTATGTTATATTCGGTAGGTGACAAAGCATAATATAAAGAATAAATTGCTTTTGCATCAAGAGCTTGTCTCTTGGTTATCTCTTCTGAGTCATTTCACTAGACTCAACAGCTTCTTTTCCTCTCTGGGAGACAGGTGTAGCTTTAGGAATGATTCCTTTGTCTACAACGTCCCATTCTAGAGGATCCTTTGATCTTAGGAATGCCTTCATTTTGTTTTTCCATATGTTGTATTCCTTTCCATCAAAGTAAGGCGGTCTGGTATTGCTTTACCCTTTCTACCAGCCTTGGAGCTAACTCTGAAGTAAAACACTTTAAACGAAGTGAGTACACAGGTTCTGATACCAATTGAGATAGCTAGTATAAGCACCTAAAAGGTGGGGTGAATAGGTGTAAAATATTTTCTCGAGATAAGAGAGCAATACTAAGCGAGACAATAGAAATGAAGTTCTCTTTTCGTTAACAAAGCAAATTATGATAAAAGTAAAGCAGAGAGTAGGGAAGAGAAAATGAACACAGAAATTATAGTGGTTTGGCTTATTCCAAGTCTACGTCCACTCTTCCGCACTAACAGCCCACTAGCTGGATTTCACTATGAACAAAAGAGTTGTTACAGCAAGGCTCTCCCTTGATTCCACAATGTAGATACTCTACCACACTTCCTCAAGGTTTCTCAAGAATATGGACTCTCTTTTGCGTACAAGATTTCGCTCAGAAAATGAATTGACTAAGAACAAAGAGCTTCGGACTTTGGAATTCTTCTATCGTGCACACACTCGAACAATTGGAACGTCTTCCTTATATAATCCTTTATGCCATCATACCCGTTGGCACTTACCAAAGGAATTCTTCTAATCTTCCCGTTGGACATAATCAATTAGGAAGATCATTCGAGCTATTTAAGGAACATGTCGCTAGCCCATCAATCATGCTCGCCCATACAATTAGGATCTCGGTTTCCATAAGTAGAACCTTCCAAGTATACTTCGCCAATCATCGGATCCTTAATCTTTGAGTCAATAAAGGATTCCGTTATGTCATATCCAGCCAAGAGATCTTCTCAGTCAATAAGGTCAAATCCTTAACAAAACATCCAGTCTGGATAGCCCTTCTTCAATGGATTAGAAACTGTCAATGAGAATAGACTTTGAGTCTTGAGTCTGGCAATCTGGAGGTCTTCAGACTTTAAATAGTAGAGTCTGCAAATCTTCAGACTAGACTGATGGAAACGTTTTGTCAGCTTCAAAATACTCCAGGAAGATTTCTCCAACACATGTCATATCATATCATTTAGAATTAGAATGCATGTTTAGATAATATCTAGGCTAGATGCCAATTTGAATTAAATGGCATGTTAAGATAAGTTTTAAGTTAAGATAGGATTTAGGTTAGTCTATTTCCTAACTTAAAATAGATAATATCTCACTTTAGGTAGATTTTTATTTTTAATAATTTTTAATTTCAAATTTTAATATGAAAATGAAAAAATACCTTGTGCATGTCATATAGGTTTTAATTTAAATAAGAGAAAAATCAAAATAATAATTTATTGCATTGGTACGTTTAATACTTTGAGTTCAATTTATTTGATTAATTGATTGTTCAATAATGGTTGTGCAATCACATGTCACCCCCATTGCATGTTAGTGAATTAGCCTAAAATTAGGCGTTAGAGAAATCTAGCGTAATCAAGTCCCCGAACTGACAATCTTTGGTTCATAGGAATAAAGTAAATCTCCCGTTACTTTACTGTCTAATCTATTTACCAAAAATAGATTAGTTGCGACTCTAATTAAAAAATCATTTACATGTAAAAAACTTGAACCTAAGTCATGTAATGATGAGGACTTGAGAGAGCTCGAGTTAAGTTTAGGCTTAGTAATCCATTAGCCAAATTCTAGATGGTGCACTCGAGGTTAGGTCACGACAGTGTTCTTAAAATACACTTTACCAAAAATTATTTATATTTTGGAAAAATTCTTTTCATCTAAAATTTTTTGCATTTCCTCAAAAAAATTTCCACAAAGTATTTTCAAACGGGCCCGGATGTAATTGCCTCAGCTAACTTTTGCAGGCTAAATTGCAAACGATGATGACACGAAACAGACCATGTTTTCCATGAAACGACATGGACAAGCATCGGACATGACACAAATGAAATGGATCCAGTCTTAGAGTCTGGAAACGGCCTTTCTCTCTCCCGCTTACGTCTTGAAGAAGGCATTGGAGTGTATGGCGAACTAAAACGTGCTCATTCCTCGGTCTTTTAATTTCTGCTTACGGTAGTTTCCTCGTAGCTGACTTGAGGCACACGCGGTTTGACTTTGCTGGTGTTGAGAGTATTTACCGAGAGAGGTTTGGGAGTGAGTCTGGAGACGGCCTTTCTCTCCCCCGTTACGTCTTGAAGAAGGCATTGTATTGTATGGTGAACTAAAACGTGCTCATTTCTCGGTCTTTCAATTTCTGCTTACGGTAGTTTCCTCGTAGCTATCTTGAGGTGCATGCGCTTTGACTTTGCTGGTGTTGAGAGAATTTATCATCCAGCACGAATATCACGTTTGATAATGAGCAGGAGCCCCGGAAACACACCGGCATCAATCGTTCTTATCCCATCGAGGCTAGATATACCGTCATTGGTTACGTTTTACACTTGGCGACCAAAGTCAATTCAATATCCATGATAAAGTCTAGAAAATAAAGCGTCGATTTCTTGAGGTCGTGGATTGAATGGAAGGGCACCATGTTCTAAGAGTATCAATCAATCGATCGATCAATTTGCATGGTCCAAAGAGGAAGATTCAATCGTTCTGATTTTTGGGTAGGTGAATCAGGAACATCACTGTCCTAGGCAACTAGGGGAAGTCTCCCAATCACTTTTGAGGTGCCAAGGGACTTCCATGATTTTGAAAATCTGCCAGGTTTTCAGAAGTGATGCTCAAAGCGTAATTTACTCCTAAATTTTTTAGATTTTGTGATTGTCAATTTTTAAAACTTATAAAATAATGACACAATAAAAAAATACCATCAGGACCATTTTCTTAAATGACGGAAAGTTTTGATTGTGGAATTATTGATTGGTACTCTTTATTTCTGGATCTTTTGATTGATTTTCTCTCGTTGTCATTTTTAGGTTGTCCCAAAAAACAAAAATACCCAAAGCAAGAACTCAAGCTGCTAAAAAGTTAAGTTTAGACATCTTTTAATGTAATTGTTTCCAGCAAGTGAATATTCCACGAATTTACTAGATCAACTCAATTGCACCTCTTGATTTTGTGGAACCAAAATTGAGTCCTATTAAAAAAGGCACGCTACATTCTCTCTATAGTTTATGCACTCTGATTGATTCCATCAACTGCACTTCCCCATAGACTTAGTCTAAAACAAATTTTCTCAACATACACACACTTAGAAAGGGACCAGATCCTTCTCAGGCACATTATTCAAGTAAACCGACACGAGTTTCATCTCACAACAAATGCATTCACTTGCCAATTAGATGGTTTTAATCTGGTTCTGTTGATACTCTCATAATATGGAAAGAGGATTTGCCTTGGAGCTTGCATGCAAGGAAAACTTTCGAGTAATCAGCGATGCTGATTCTCTCGAACAATGCTGGGCTTTTCAAAGTAATTAGGCTCTGAGCTGGGTCGATCTGTGGATCGAACCCTGGGTTGCAAAAGGGGGCGACCTCTAACCTTTCTTTAGTCGAATTGACTACGATATGTCTCAATTATCGCCATTGGCCAATAATCTTTTAAGCAAGTATTGATATTTTTCTCTAATTACAAATTTCCTTAAAATACACGCGATAGCTTTTGAAGAGTACTTCAGAACCAATCATAATATGAATATGTGTAGGACGTTGAGTGGATAGTCTAAGAAATAAATGAATACCCAATCGTCAATGGATAATGATAAACGGAATATCACGAGAGTTTTCCTAATTATGATTATTTAAGATCGAGATCCTCTCTTTTTATAAATTTATATAACAAAAACTTGTTAAACGTTGGCGAGGTCATAAGTGAGAATAGACAATGGTCAATGATGGCGGGGTGTTCCCGTGGCGTGAGGGTGGTAGACAATGGTGAAATTTCGTTTAAGGCTGGAGTGGAGTTCATGAGCAACACCTTCTTTTATTGATTTTTAATTCTTAATATTGAAGGTTGACAAGTTCCTAGAAAGGAAGAAGAAGGGATGGGTGAAGAGAATCAAGGAAGAAGGGAGGTATCCGTGTTTTGGAAAATGGGCTTAGAAAGGAAACAATGAAATGGGCTTGAGTTTAGTGTTGGTAAATCTGGGTTGGGTTTAGGATAATTGAATTTGGACTCGATTCAGGTCATGGACAAATTGTGCTTGAGCCATTGAACTCACTTCTTTCATTAATCTAGTCGGTATCACTAGTCCATATCCGCGAGCCCACATCTAACCTTAAATGCGGATTGGGCCCAAGGACCTGGCCCAAGTCCCACTTTCCAGAAAATTAGAATAATGTTTTTATTGTATTTTATTAATAAAAATTCAAAAAATTCAAAAAAAAATCCAGAAAAATTAGAATTTCCAGCAAAGCTTAACAAATAGTTTTGAGTAATATTCTCTTAAAAGTGTAAGTCTTTTGATCTAAAATTGTGCTCAAAATTTTAACGAGTCCTTATAGCTTTACCGTATGGTTTCGATGATTCTTCGAGATAAAGGCCCTTGATTGCGCACTTTCAATATGATGATCATGGCCTCCCTTTAACCTAGTTAGGATTGACATTTATCTTTTTTCTTAGTGTTATATATTTACTATCCCATGCAATCTATTTAATACTTTCATTGATTGCTGATTGTTATGTCAATGATTATGCACCTACATTATCACCTCACATAAGTAAATATAAAATCAATCTAGATTACCTGACCAAAATCTTTTTTTTTTGTTTTTGTTTTTTTTTGTAACGAACAACATTAGGTACTGAAATGTTAATTAGTGTAATCAAGGCCCCAACCCTAGATTATCTAGTTGTGTAGGATGTGTGGCATGCACCCACACTTCACTTGGTTTCTAGTCGACACAAAAGGCTAATGGTGACTCCACTTTTAGAAAATTCTTATAGCATCAATTTAAATACTCATGGCACGTGATGTATGGGCTTGGAAGAGCTCACGTTTAAAACATGGGTCATAGGCCCCTCTTTTAGGTAATATCCCTAAACTTTTGCTTCCCTCTATACCGAGAGGAGTTGCGATAACAACCATCTAGCCCCACAACTTTCTTACATTTGTTAATGAAACCTTTCTTATGTGCAGCAAAATAAATATATGTTCTCTCAAATAACGCCTTAAATTGCATATCAGGCTTTTCAACCTTCATTATAATAACACGCCCAAAAGCTGCTCTCCATAGTGACATAATTTTGCATATTCATTCCTATAATTACCCATCCAAGCTCTATAGACAAGCAACTTAACCTTCATATGCTGATCAACATTTAAGCCCAATTGCTCCTTGATGATACTCTTAAAAGCAAGAGTTTTAATAGTTGGCATTACTTTGATTGTGGCAAGATAGTGATTTACAAACTAAGAACTTGTCACCTTTTTATTTTTTAATCTAATGGTACATGTATGTTCTTCATCGTATGTCTCCACATGGTATAATCCAGTTCTAACATCAAAGGATGCAAAGATCTTCCATAGACAATTTTCATCAACATATTTTGCCATGATATATTTATTTTTATCTAGAAATAATTTTATATCTCTATGCTCAACCACCGAATACTTTATGAGAGCATATTTAAATTACCTACCATCATCAAGCCTCATAAACGTAGTAAACATAGACACTGCACAATTAAGATCATATATTGGAAACCGGCTTCCCCATCTTGTAACAACGTCATCTTCTTCATCTACATTAGTTTCGTAATATTCTATATGATAATCAACTTCAACAATAAACATCTCAGATTGTTGGGGATTAGATGATTTAGCTATAAATTGTTGAAATAATATAAATCCCACAAATGATTCCCTTATAATTAAGCCTTTGTAACCCTTTTATTAAATTCTCTGATATTCTTCTTTCATTCAACAAGATCCACATTATATAAATCATCATCATCTATAAAGATTTGTATATCGATTTCCGCATCATCATTATCATTGACATCGGTCACTGCCTTATTACCTAAATCAATATCCTCATCTTGACCAACCCTCTCATCAACACCCTCAACAATGCCAATGCATTGAAACACTCTAACTAATGCCCTTACCCTAACTAAAACCCTCACAAGTACCCTAACCATCATATTGAGAAGCTCTATTACCTAACTCATCGTCAACATATCATCTTTATACCTCAACTAATGCATGATACAATTAATAGAAAACTAGATCGAATACAATGGTATGATTCCATATGTATTTCTATCCATCTTATAGAGTTCTCAAGATATTTAAAATAAAGCTTTTCAAATTTACCAATTATCACATTTTTCAGATTTATTATAAAACATTCATAGCTAATTGATATGATATCTACGTATACTAAGTCATACTCTCTCCAACATATTCTAACATTAAGCAATAGACAATTTTTCCATTATGGAAAAGACAAACGAGTGTTGTCTTATCACTCATCTCAACTCTACACAAAAAGGCATGTATTATAAGCAGATATGTAACGGAGGGACAACATAATAACACATTTTAAAATAATAAGCAACAACACAAAGAAATCTGACACAGGTACACTTCCAAGCAAGGGATACGTGAAGATAATTTCTGCGTGCTCAAATTAAGTCTATATGGTTGTCATTGTGTGTAATATCCTCGATTTCAAGCCCATAAGGCTTGTCCACAAGGTCCAAAAAGGATCGATCATGGGCCATTGGCCATGGATCAATCAATTTGATCAGCAAAGAATCGTGGATTGGTCATGGTCCAATCGACCGACCGATTGGTCACGAATTGATCAAGGTTTCAGTCGTGAATTTCTATTGATCATACAGATGGGATAAGATCACTAGCTCATAAGATGACTTTTTGATCACGAGAATTGATCACGGGATGATTTCGGATTGACGGATAGTCATGGGTCAATTTGACCAATCGTAGTTTTCTGACTATGAGTAATTTCGTTGGGTTATGCACTGATACACAGATGATCCGAATTGATCAAATGCGACCGTCTTCCAACCAAAAATGCATCATTCTCTATTTAATTCTTAATCATGAGAACATAATCTTGAATTGGTTATGTCCGGTCATGGATTGGTAACGCACTGACCATGAACCCTACTAGTGGATTAAGTACCAACTGGAATGAGCTCAAGAATAGACCCGGCTATTCCATCACTAATTATAAGGTTAATGAGTGCCTTGGCTTAGTACTAGGCCATGGGTAGCCTTAGGATTGGTCTCGAATTGATCGAAGGACAACCGACCCTTTAGGTAGACCGACCGACCGACCGAAGGAACGGTTTGGGTGAATATAGGACGTAATGGCCAAATCTTGGGTGTACGTGATTTAGTTTTTCAAGGAGTACCTAATAATCCCTTCTCTAGTCCTGGAATCAACTAGGACGATAGAATTGTCTAGACCACCTTATTAATAAAGAAAAAGACAAAATAAGGAAATTTCTAGAAACCCCTCATTAAATGAAGGGGTGAGTTATTCTTTGTATAGTCAAAAGTAATGATGGCGGTCAAAATATCTTTGGATATTCTAGAAAAAGGTGGCGTATATGTGGATGAATTGGAAAGTGATACACAAGCTTTCATTAATGATCGAAGGGTTCTAGAAATTGCCGAGTTGACAACTATGACACCATTCTTATCAAACTCAATTAAATGTTCATTAAATGAGGGAAATAGGTGATGTGATATCCTGAAATTTGACCCCATTTTGAATTTATGAAATGGGCATTTCGTTGACTCGTTTATGGTTAATTTACTCAGAACTGATCACTCACGAGTTAACTAATCTATTATGTGATACCGTTAAGGGATGGAAACGTGACAGATTAGAGAATTCGATCGGAAATTGATCACTCAACCGTAATAATCGGCAAGGAACAATACGACATTGTTATAATCGAATAGTGATTAGAAATAGGTCGATTCGACGGAAACACATAATTGAATTGCGGGTGATTCCAAGTGATTTTGAAATTCGTGTCGAACAATACTAACTCGATTTTCTATCGAATTTATATTCGAGACACGTAATTAAAACCTTGCGATTTTTACGACAACCGATAGTCGACTACGAGAGAGATGCACAAATGTGGATTGAAAATTATCGATCACGGGTCAAATGTGCTAAAACCCCTAAAAGCTATCCGATAGGTTAGGTCGTACTAAAATTGTGTTCGATCGATTTTCACCACGAAATTGAATTCGATTTTGGGAGTCAAACGTTCGAGCATGTCACGATTTATTTTTAGGACGCCATCTCATCTTTTGGAGAAATTCCGTCGAGCCCAAAATTTTACGGAAAAATCAATTTTGAACAAATTCCAAAAGAAGAGGAAATTCGTATGGGCTGCTGAGTGAGATTATTTGGCCACCTAAATGAGTTTGTTTGTTAAGAAATGAAGGAAAGATGGTGATCGGAGGGAGCCTTGATTTTGGGATGAAGACTTTGGGACAATTTTCATCATTATTTAGATATTTGGCAAGGCTTCTCAGTGGTTGCTCGCTTGACTTTCTTTCCTTCCCATTCCTCTCTCCAATTTCCCCTCCATTTCACGCATGAAGTCTAGCTACAGCAGACCATCTTTGCCATTCCTCTTTTCTTCCCATTGCCCTTCCATTTCCCTTCCCTCATGTATCTTTCCCTTCCCCCCCCTCCCCCGGTTCTGTTCTTTTTTCATCTTATTGTTGCTGCCACCCATCTTCATCAACCACCAACTCCAGCAATCTACCACCTCACATCCCTCACTTCCACTCATCCTTCACACCAGAATAGCTCCCATCTTCACCACCCCTCACATCCAGAACTCCATCGAGCAGCCAAGACAACAGCAGCTCCATCACGCCATAGCCAGCAAGCCCATGCCAGCAAGCTTCACCCGCCCATTCCATCGGCCACCAGCTTTGTCCAGCTCATGTGACAGCCTGAATTTTCATAATTTGTTTTCGATTAAATAAATCGGGCCTTTCATCGAAACGCTAATAGTGCTATTTCTCGAGCTGATCACTCACGAGATAACTGGACTATACGGGAAACAAGTAGGGAATCTAAATGCAATTGCACTTGAGAATTCGACCAAGAATCGACTGCTCGACCGTGTTGATCTGCAAGGGTCATTACGGCACCGTCAGAGATTGATAAGAAATCAGAGATAGGTCGATTCGACTGAGATATGTGATCAAATTGTGGGTGATTCCACTTGATCGAAAAATTCTCATCGATCGGCACTAAATTGATTTTCTGTCGTTTTGGTACCCGGTGCTCGTAATTGAAACCTCGAGATTTTCACAACAATTGAGAGTCGTTAATGTGTCGAAAGATGTACTTCGTGACTCGAGATAAATCGATCACGGGTCAATTGCACCAAAAATTCCTAAAAGTTATCCGGTAGACTAGGTCACGCTAAAAGCGCGCCGGATTGAAAATAACCGCGAATTTGAACCCGATTTCAGAAATTGAAAGTTCTGAGGTGTCACAAGCTATTTTAGGAACGTCGACTCACTCTCCGAGAAATTTTCAGAGATTCTGGGATTTTTCGGAAAATCGATTCGGACGTTGCGGAAAATCAGCGGAAATTCAGATGGGCTAAATCGATGGAAATTGGGACTTCGAGCCAAGCCTTCGAGTGTCGGGACTTACAGAAAATTATATGGGATTTTCTACATCAAAATTTGACTTCAATTTTGGGATTTTGTTGAAGAAATTAAAGATCAAAAGTGGTGAAATTCGGATATAGGCCTAGGGTTGGAAATTTGGTGTCAATTTGAAGTATTTGAAGTATTTAAATGTTGGGGAAAGTATTAGGAGACCAACTAATCAATGCAAGAGATAATATCTTTGACTTCAAGCCTCCAAGCTTGCCGAGCACACTTTGCCAGCTGCTTCCCTCCGTCGTTGTCCCTCCTTCACCGCCTCGCTTTCTACATTTCTTATTTCGGTTGAAACCGGGAACGACAGAGATCCAACCGAGAGAAGTAGCTCTCGCCCCCACCAAATTTCTTCCTTCGCATGGCCACGTTCGGCAAAAATCGAGGATCCGGTGAAGCGGCATCAACGTTCAGAAGTAACTCCGTGCGCGTCTTCTCTCCACCAGATCCGAAAGCCCTGTTTCCTTCGCCCATCTCACGCACCGAACAGCCCCACTTATAGAGTCAACACCATCATCCAACAAAAGCGGTTTGTTGACTCGCTTGTTCCTTTGCTGCCTCAATTTCTTGAGCCGTGCACTCTTCTAGCGAAGCGGCTGATGCAGTCAACCACGCCATCCCCGAAGCGGTTTGTTGACCGTAAACCCCCACTCATCCACTCACCCTCTTCCTCTGTTCATTTCCCCACGATCGAAGCCCCACGCTAGTCACAACACCCACAGAAAATCCTTTTGTTGACTCATGCACCTGCCATCTTCACTTCTTCGTGCATCCGGTGGAGTCTACCGAAGCGATTCTCTTCCTCGCGGCCAACGTCCGAGACACCACCAGCGAAGCCACGATCTCTCCTCTCTTGGCCCAGCTTCACCGAAGCACAGCCCACATCAACGGCCCGACTTTCAACGGCAGTCCACGCAAGTTGTTAGAAGCCCGCTCAGTTCAGCCCATCTGCAGAGAAAATTCAGTACAGCTTTTGAAGCCCAAGCTTAGGCCCAAGTTCAGTTAGTTCTAGCCCAATTTCAGTTCAGCCATTTTGGGCCCAAGAAGAAGGCCCAAGCCCGCGAAGAAAGCCCAAGACCTAAACTCAGCCTTCTTTGAGTTGTGTTGGGCCCGTTTTAAGCCCGGTCCGAGAGTCGCCAACGCCGCCGAAAATTAAGGTTTCGGCCGCCGTCGCGTCGTTGTCGCGGTGAACCGGTTTCGCGATACACCGGTGAGTTTATACTCTAAACTCTGCTTAGTAGGTTAATGACGTTTAAGGGGTGTTAGATTTATTTTATTAGGAATTAGGTGGTTAGTTAGATTAAATTAGAAATTGAATTATTTAATTGAGCATGTTAGGTGGTTAGCATGGTTTAGCTAAGGCCTAAATAAATTGTGCTATTTATCTAGAAGGGTTCGGGAATTTTCCGAGTCCGTATTGGTATTTATTTAATTTAATGATTCTGGCCTAGGTTAGTATTTTTAGAATTGAAATTGATTTATTTAATTAATTTCAGTAATTATTTAATTATTAATTATTTTTCCGGAAATTAGGCCGGGATAGCCGGTGACCGGAATTTCGTCTTTGATTGCAATGGTGTGGTCAATTTCTGCAATTGAGTGCTAAGTTATGCAAATTGAGTGCTTGATTGGATTTTGGTATTTAATTCCAAAATTGTGAATTTCAATATTTATTCAGAAAATCCCAGTGTCGGGTTTTGATACCGAAAATGGTTTTTAGTACTATATGAAAAAGTGGGATTTCAAAAAGGAGGAATATCAATTTTTCGGATCAAGTTGACCGTGTACCCCCACACGAGTAATTTCATGTGAATTTCTAATACGAAGAAAAGGCCGGGCTCACCATTTTAATTGAAGCATTTGAGTGCAATGCACGGTGCCACTGGGCCATATTTGAGTGATCGTGTGATGGTTAGGAGAAATCGTCCGGGCTATTGAGTGGACGTTATCCCATGTGGGATACCCCGGACAACGGGAAGCCGGTGTGATTGATTTCGGGACCCTATGCTCCTTCGGGGAAAGCCGTCTAATAAAGAGACGTGCCGTGATCAATGGGGTGAGACGAAGCCTGGCAATGCCAGAAGACCGCCGAACTGAGAGTAGGCCGTGCTATATGCCGAGATCAAATCTAGGAACGCATGATTAATTGAGTGTGGCGTTTCAATTATTGGAGCTTATTTGTTGCTCATGCCCTCGTGTTGTCTGTGAGATAAATTGTACTAACCTGCAGGGTGGATCTGAGACGAGGTAAGTCTCCTTGATTGTGTGATTGCGTGCTTAGGACGCTTCTTGGCGTATTTCCCTCCTAATTAGGGTTTAGAGCTTAGACTCGCTGAGATGATATCTCACCCCGTTGTGGGACAACTTCAGGGTCGTCGAGTGGAGGGACTGGAGGCGAGAGGAGGTGATCGGAAGCGTAGGTCAGTTAGGACCGCTTCTTTTTGGAAGGCCAGTCTTTTGTAGTCTTTGGCCATAGACCTGTGTTCATGACTCAGTGTATATATAAAAGCATGTTTGTGTGTGAATCTATTATCCTGCCTTTTTATCCCGAGATGATTACTGTCAGGGGATTTCTTTTCGCTTCCGCATGTGCAATAAAATGGAAAGGGTCGGCGACTCGTCCTGGGAAGTCGCAAATTTTTATCGACCAAATAGGGATGGGTACGCGCTCGGGGTCCGGGGCGTGACAGCTCACCTCAGCACCACCCTAGCTCCATGGCCAGTGACCTCAGCTCCCTCAAACAGAACCGAAGAGCCCCAAGCCGTGAGCTTGTTGGGCCGTTTCCTTCGTCGGTTAAGCTCCGTTATCGACTCGATAGTTTCAGGATCTCATTGCCGTCATTGCTGTGAACCCGTCGCCATCCTAATCTAGTGAGTTAACTCCCTAATTCTTGATTAGGTTGTTAATTGCGCTTAGGGAGTTAGATTAGTGTTATTTAGCTTGGTTAGATTAGTGTTAAGTTAGATTAGCCTTAAGATGGATTAGTGTTAATCTAGTTTGGTTATATTAGCCTTAAGATGGGTTAATATTGATCTAGTTGGTTAGATTAGTACTAATGAGGGTGATTTAGCTTGATTTAGTGGATTTCTCCCGGATTAGTTTGCTGGACGCTCGCCGCTTGCCATTTTTGTAGGGAAAAATATGCTACGATTTTAGGTTGATTCCTTCTTGAAAAATGTTTTAAACATCTTCAGTTATGACATATATTTACTCAAGATTTTAGGGATTTAAAAAAATGAGATTTCAGCTTTGTTATTTGCAAAACAAAATCTCGGTTTATACTGGAACTAGTGACCTTTTAGTGTTCAAAAGATTGTTATCAACTCTTAGGGTTTGATTTTTGTAAGAGTTCATTTACAAACGTTTTTCATCATATCTTTTAATTTAACATAGTCAAATTTCAAATCAAATGGACAAGTTTTATACTTCAAACCAAGCTGGTTTTGGAAAACGTAATTTCTGAACATGGTCATAGTTTTTGTAATGGTTTGAGCGATTTACTACTCTCAATCTAGAAAGATATGAGTTAAGATGTCTGCATAAAAAGTGTTCATTTAAGTGTCCTTTATAACATATTAAAATTTGAGAAATTTCTGAGCCCATTTAATTATGCTTCTGGAATTAAACTTGGAGGCACACAAGTGGCCTGGTTTCTGTTGATTAGGACCAGTAGTAGTTTTGTGATTATTCTTGATGTTGTGCTTGCTGGACAATGCATATTTGGTGATGTGGTTGACTTTTGGCATGCTGAGAACTTATGCGTAATAATATGTGAATGGTTGTGCTATGGTGAGTGTTTATTGGTAATGCAAAAGATGACCTTATGGGCTTTTAATTAGAAAAAAAAATGAGGTGTCGGGTTGGACACCAAAACTTATTTGCTCTAAAAAATAATGAGGTTTTAAACTAGGTGCATGCAAAGTTTGACGGATTAATTTTTAGTACGTGAGCACCTATGAATTTTTTTCCAAAGGTTTTGAATAAAAAGAAAAAGGGGTTGCTAAAGATTGTCTTTAAAAAGGGGTGTTTGGGAAAGAAAATAGAAAATAAATAAAGTGTCTGGTTTGGATGCCAAATTTTATTTGCTCAATAAAACAAGGAGGTTTTATAGTAGAAGTGTGCAAAGTTTGACGGATTGATTTTAAGTACGTGACCGCAAACGAATTTATTTTGGAAAGCTTTGAACAAAAAAAAAAAAAAAAAAAAAAAAAGAGTTGCAATGTTTATTATTTTAAAAGGAATTTTGGTGTTTTGAGCTAATTGACGAAAGATAAGAAATGTGTTGATTGATGACGTGCTTGCATGGTCACTAAGTGAAACCTGTCCTGATACGTATGAATACACAGGACGATACTCTTTAGTGGAATGCCGTCTAGGCGGAGGATGCTAGACATTGTCATTCGCGTATGGATTTCAGAACGATGCTCCTCAGTGGGGTGCCGTCTAAGCGGAGGATGCTAGATGTTGTCGTGCCTAACGGGGTGGGACGATGTTCGATTATGTTGAATGATCGCAGACTATGGAGTTGGTCGTGGCCGATGGGTCGTAATAACTGGAACACGCCTGAGTGGTTGTGATAGTTGCACTTGATTATGGGACAAAATTATGTGGCACGGTATGAAATGTGTGATAATAGTTTGGCTTTATAATTGAGACCCATGTGAATGTTTGAAGGATGAAATATGTGTTTCAGCTATTAAGTTATGCTTGCTACACTGATATTAGAATATGTGATGAGTTAACATGCAAGTACGCACCGATGCGAGGTAAGTTTTGTATGGTGTGTGCTTAGGACCACATTCGAGGCAAATTTGCATCCTAATCAGGGTTTAAGGTTTTGACTCAATGGGATTTTATCTCACCCTGTTGTGAGCTAACCTTTTTCAGGGCCGTAGCGTGGAGATCTGTTGAGTGCGGATGTGGTGGACGCGAGATGCGACACCTTTTGGCTGGCCCTGCCATTAGCGAAGTTTAGGATAACCCTAACCCCTGAAGGTTTTTGAGAGGATCGGTTGGAAGTTACCAGTGTAAGGACTTGTAAATCATTAAATGTCCTAGGGACAACAGTGGTTAAATGAATAAGTTGTTTTTGGCGACTTTTATTTTGAATGACTATCCCTACTGTTTGTTTATTGACTAGGTGTTGTATTTAATTTCTTCCGCATGTGCTTAATTAAAAGACGAAAAAAAAAGAATGGGTCGGCAACGGGTCCTGGGATATCGCATTTTTAATCGACCGCCGAGGGATGTGCGCACGCTCAGGGTTCGGGGCATGATAGATGGCCCAATGGAAGAGTGAAAAGCGAGCAATCATTGATGACGCCTATAAGCTAGAATGCCAACCAAGATCTTTTACTTATGCCACCTCATTCTTTTAGGTGCAATTAGGCTTGCTAACTAAGGACTTTAGGTGAGACACTTGCAAAAATTAGAGTGGACATTTGGCTTGGTAATGATGGCTTGAGATTTGGCTTGGAGAAGAAGTTGGTGACTTATAAGCTTAGGTGTCCTCTAGAATCTTAGGTTATGATGAGCCTAAAAGATAGCCTTGGTGAACAAGGCAAAGGCCAACCAATCAAGAGAGGACATTAGGCATCAAAGGGGCTTATGTGTCTTTTAGGACCATAGGCATATCATGAGCCTAAATTGAGCCTTAGAGAGCAAGTCAATAGGTGGTCAAATAATAAGATGACAAGTGTTCTTTAGGACCCTAGGCATGCCACCTTGCAAACTAGGCTTGCCACCTTAGTGGTATAGCCGTGCCACTTAAAGAAAGGTGATTGGGCCGTTTGGATGAGCAATGATGAGCTTGGTGCCTATAAATAGGAGCCATTCCTCATTTTCCTCACCTTGTCATCCATTTCCTCCTCCCCTTTCTCCTTTCTCTCAACCTTGCACCATCACCCCTCATCAAATCATTCAAGCTAGTGCTCGAGGTTCATCCAGGTAAGTAAGATTCCTATGTCTCCTCTAGGGCGGTAGTCTCCATTGTCGAGTCTAATTAGGTACTCACTTGTTAAGTCATGGGTAGGATATTGGATCTTTTGTATGGTTTTACTCATGTTTGTGCTTGAATGTGTGCTTGAGTTGTTCATGCCCAAAATGAGGCTAAGGTTCATTCAGATTGAGTTCACTGCAAGACAAGTTGCCTTAGCCATAAAGCTTTGGTTTCGACATAAATAGGATACCGAGTCCAAGCCTTGCTTGGTGCGGGAATCACCCAAGGTTTCAAGGTCCTAAGTCGACATTGAGGCATGTCGATCTTATGCCTTGATCGGTACGGGGATCGCCAAATACACGAGGTCTTGGTAAGGCACAAATCATGCGATTTCTATAGTCCAAATGGACGCGGGGACATTGTACTTAGCGTTGAATGAAACCGCAAGCCAAGGGTCATTCTCGATACATGTGTAATCACATCGGCATTGGAGCCGAGGTTCGTCAAGCTTGGGATCGTCACTAAAGTGAGGTGTACCCAAGCCTCGAGATCTTGGATCGGTATCGAGGCGTACCGTTTCCAAGCCTTGTTTGGTGCGAAGATTGATGCTAAGTGATTGATTCAAGTCACTGACCAAATATCATTCTCGGCATATTTGCTAGTGAAGTATAAGAAACTCACGATACACACAAATGAATGAACATGCCTTCGGGCCATACATGTGTCGACTAAGAGATAAGATAAGAACGGGCTTGTATGAAGCAATTTATGCATGCACTTAAATAGGAAAAGACATTTGTTGCCACACAACGTTGGCAGGGACGCCTCGTTTATTGAACGTGATGCCTCAATTGAGTCAAGACGCCTTGGTTGAGTCGGGATGCTTGGGTTTTGAACCTAGAAGACTCAAGAAGTGATGCGTGATGGGGCGAATGATTCCAAAACGGAAATTTTTTTCTTTTGGGATTTTTTTGGTTAAGTGTATGGAGTAGTGTATACGGGGAAGAAACGAAGGGGAATAAGAAAAGATAGAATGATCTTCTTCCAAGGTATAAAGGCCACACCACCAATCGAAGATGAGGATCGAGATTTACGAAGCTCACCACCAAGGCTTAAAGCTTTTACCAGCCAAAGATAAAGGACTTTGGGATAAGAGAAGCTCACCACCGAGGCCTAAAGATTCCACCAGCCAAAGATAAAGGGCTTCTTGACTCACCACCAAGGAGTGATCTACACTCTAAGGATAAAGAGACCGAAGTAAGTTATCCACTCTCCTAAGAAGTTCACTCAAGAAGAGGAAATCTCACAATTTTCATTCATCAAATTCGTATGTCCTTACATTGGATAGTTTTCCCCTGTTTATAGGAGGATTTTAGACTTAAGAAATATAAAAAATAGACTTTAATGACCTAGGAACTTAGACATTTGACTCTTGAAAACTACATAACAATAAAGACACCTAGGAACTTAGGAAATGCCTTTATTTGCACAGGAACTTACACTCTTGAACCTTCAGCCTTTCAAAATTCGTCCTCCTCCCTTGACCAGAAAATAAACCTTTTGAAACTTCATCAATTGGTCATGCAAAATGTCTAAAATGGTCTCCCATCGATAGTCATCGACATACCACAAAGTATCGATAAGTAATTGACATTATTCATTCAAAATGATCCATCGAAGCACATGATGCTCAATTTCTTTCTTGGCTTGGATAAGCATCGATGGTTCTGAGTTGGTCGATGGATCTACGTTGGATGCTCTCGCGTCAGGAAGCTAGCTTCAAGATGCCTTGGTCAAGCTAGGAAGCCTAACAAGAAGCTAGAAGCCCAATCGAGTCAGGAGGGCCTGGTCAAGCCAGGACAACGTTAAATGAATTTGCATGAGTGCTAGTATTTGCATAAGTATGATATGTTGATATATTTATTGATTAACCAAAGATAAGTATGCATTGAAGCATGTTGCAATGGACATTTGCATGTAGTCAAAGGTAGCAACAAGTTTGCTATTGATTTGTCATTGATACTATTTGTGAGTACTGTACTTGCTAGGCTTTAACGATGATGAGATGCTTTCCTAATAGAGAACTAAGATTATTACTTACTGAATTTCCTCAAAACTCATTCCTCATCTTTCAGTCTTCTAGGCATGGAAGTTTCACGTCAATTTTGGGAGCTGCAGTCATGCTAGAGGAGATAGGATTTCCCTTGGTCTATGTGGAAAGTTTGTATTGTAATGTAAAAAGAAAAGAGGGCCTGTAGAAAAAGGGGCTTGTAAAAGTATTGTTATAATATAAATTTGTGTGTTCTGCCTGATGTAGGTCCCAGTTTTCCAACTGTTGTTTGTCCGGGGAGTTATTTGTTCACGTTTTTGTATGTGCATGATAACAAGATAAAAAGAATCAAGACGACGACAACCCTAGGACGTCGCAAAAATAACCTTCAGCTTGACCTTCGAGAGTTGGGGTCCTGACATTGTGCTTGATTAATGATTTACCAAATATCCTAACACTCCTCATGAGAACATGAAAAGTGTATATACTAAATTAATTCACTAATTAATTTAGGAAATTAACAATGATGGTTTTAATTGGATGGTTAAACTTAATTTAGCATACTTTCAATGTAAATGAAGGAAGTAGTTTAATACTAAAGTACACTCGTAATAAGACCTTCAATATTGTTTGAAATTCCATTATAGTATTAGAACAAAGACAAAGACTCTTATCTTCGTTCCTAAATTTCATGAAATTGGACCATGTGAATGTTTTTAAGGAAACATGCATGTTTCAGTGATTAACAATGTTCGTGATCTATCCATTTGATCTATCTCAACATCTACCATAATCCAACCTACCAATTTTTTTTAATCAATCTAAAATAATTCTTCAATTTGTTGAGCTTAATTAGATGTGTGCCTTAAATACATTATCATCGTCAATAACATGTGAAAGCGCGAGGCATCATTCACTTTCACTTAGATTCAATCCACATGGATGGGATCTTTCGATTGTCAAAAAGTCACCTCCTTAAGGGAGGTAGCTACTAGAGGTCCCCGTGAAATTCCCATTCACATACACTTTCTTTGTTCCTACACACACCTGTCATGTACACATTCAATAACCAATCAACCCTAAATGTCACCAACATCTTCTCTCTCTAGTATATATATATATATATATAAAAAATTGAAAATCTCTTCGGGACCATGAACCAAATGGATTTTACTACACACACTTAGGTCAAGACCACAAAAACAAAACTTTTGCCCGTGTTTGCTAAGTGCCTACAACACAAGCAAATTGGGACCGCAATATATTATGTTTGCTATGGAATCTTGAGATTGAATTGGATCATGACTAGGTATGGGTAAATCGGGTCTCTACATCAAATCGGGTCTCGACAAAGCTAGTTGCGGAATTCCCTTGGTTCTTCCTAAGCATCGTCAATTGTCGGATGGCCGTCATTGTCACACATCATCAAGCAAATTTTCGGAGTCAGCACTATAGTTGGGCAAGTAAATTAGGTCAGTGTCTTTGAGCTTTTTATGGTTATGATTAGGGCCAATTTTCCCTAGAAACGAAAATAACGAAATTTTTTTAAAAAAAGTTGTCATTTTTTAAGTCCGACATGCACGTCAGTGCCGATCCGGCTACATAGGATGGCTGGCGTTGACTAGATTACATCTAAGCATTTTCTAGGGTAAATTGGTTCGATGGACTCAATTGGCAAACTATCAAAAGGTTTAGGACTCAATTAGTAAAATTGCAATATTTATGATTAAATTGATAAAAGTACATTAAGTTTATGATTTTTTTGACAATTTTCCCTAGAGTTTGGGAAGATCCTAGGATTTGCAGATGCTACAAGCTAGTGCACTACCCTCCCTCCCACTCCTTAGTAGGGTATGGGAAATTTGACATGCTACAAAAAGACATGATGCTTTGTCCACAACAAGCGACATTCTTTGCCTCGGCTATTTCAATCAACACATCATTTAGGTGATCCAATTGGATTATATATTTTGCCTTCTCTATCAACTCATCCTTATGGCCTCTTTAGGGATTCCAACACCTCATCCTTACCATCCAACACATTCATCAAACCATGAGTTTTTAATAAGGCACACATCTCTATGCTTCGCAATCCAAAGTTATTTCCCTTGTTGAACTTCTAAATTTCAACCGCTCCAGACATAATTGCAATGATAAAATCTCCAAATAGTTATTTTGACAAGCAAAAACTCAAAATCAACTCCAAAAACATTAGTTCATGCTTTGATACCAATTATTGTGAAATGGCAATGGACCTAATGGATCTAGCAATTAAATACCAAATGTTAGATGACAAAACTACTAGAGAAATCAACAAGAAACGACAAAAAATATTGGAGATTTACATGTTTGTTTAGAGACGTCAATACTTACTGCACGACGAGAGCAAGCCATAAAGAATGAACAATCAAACAAAGAGATATGAAGTAACAAACAATGAACTGCTCAATTGCTAATATTGTTTCCTAAAATCTAATATACCAATCCTCATAAGTTCTCGTGTTTCTTTGAGGGATAAGTATATTGAAAGTCCTAAACTTGTTAACAAAGTGCAATTTAGTTCTAAAACTTATCACGAAAGTGTCGAGCCCTAAAACTTTAAAAAATTGCAATCACATATTAAAACTTGTCAAATTAATCAAATCAAGTCTTTTTATTAATAGCATTTTTTGAAAGTTTTAAAACTTGATTACATTTTCATGACAAGTTTTACGACTTGATTGCAATTTTTGAAAGTTTTGAAATTCGATTGCACTTTTATGACAATTTTTAAGATTTAATTGTACTTTTTGAAAGTTTTAGAAATTGTACTTTCATAATAAATTTTAAGATTTCTAGTGCACTTATCATCTTCTCTGACAAAGTTTTGCTAGGAATCCCTAGGAGAAACCTTGCTCGGTGGTGTTCCTCTTCGAAGCAAAATAAGTATGGACAACTTTTTGAAAAAGGAGTGCTTTTTAGGGTTGGCGTGACAACTGGGCTTTTACTTCGAATGCGCCATGTGCTAGTTTCCAATATGGCTTTTCCAGGCCAGTGCGCGAGTGCCTGGCCATGTGTCACTGGGCGTTCGGTTGGGGCTGGTGAGTCGACCGACGCATGCCTAGTAGCTAAATGTTACCGGGCTTGTTCAGTGGGCTTTCGGGGCTTAGTCGACCGATGCATGCCCAGTATCGTTTTAATGTTTTTCCAACTTGTCCAAGCATGTCATCGACTTATCTCTGGAATCCCTTGCAAACTCTGATTTGGCAAGAAATTGAACCATAAAACAACAATACGTAATTGTGATTCCTAGGGGAAAATGGCCTTAAAAAGTTTCCATACACGTCGTGGTGTCTAAAATCATTTAGTTTAGCTTTTGATCATAAATCAATATTGACTATATTGGGTTTGCCTGGAAATGACTATTTTAGCTTTTGATCATAAATTAAGAATTGCCCTCCTTTCTATGCTTCCAATCTAATGATTCCGCTCTCTATCAAATGCCCCATGATTTTTTTTTTTTTTTGATGTCACGGTGAAATATGGATGATGGACAACATCCGATGGTGCATAAGCTAGGCTATAATATATGAAATCTCATTTTCCAAAAATTGGAATCTGAAATATGAGTAGGCCACTACTGGAGGATGTGAATTGCGATTTACCTTAAAAGGTACTAACCCCTTCGCCAATCCAGTAGAGCATCGGCTTCTACATATCAAGACAAAGTTTACATATTTCTAGTACAAATACATCCATCAAGAGGTGACTTATCCAAGCACCACTCCATAACACGCCAACCCACAAACCATTTACACACACCAAAGTGCCTCACAAAAGACCAATCGAACCCACACACAATGCTTTCAAGGGCCAACCCCATCTTCTCTCTCCTCCTCAGTCTGTTGTCCACTTCCCCCTCAGAGAAAGTGGCAATGGTGGGATGCTCTGTTCATGTCTGAAGAAGTTGTCCGGGTCGACCTTGGTCTTCACTTGGACCAACCTATCGAAGTTGTCCTTGAAGTACTTGGCGCCCCAGACAACGGTCTGTATGAAGCTCGTCCCGTTCTTGTTCATGCCCAAGTCGAGGTCCCTATAGTTCACATATGTCTCCCTCGGAAACATGGAAACATACGGGGCCATGTAGCTGTAGAGCCTCCGGATCCAGTTCATGTGCTTGGTGGCATCCTCGCTTTCATCGTTCCAGAGGCTCAGGTACTGGATCATGAAGATGGTGCCCTTGCGGTGTGGGAACGGTGCCGAGGACTCTGAGATCTTGCTCATCATCCCGCCGTACGGTGTCCATATCATCAGCGGGCTGTCCTCCTGTACCAGCCTCATCCACAGCCCCTCCAGGCCGGTCTCTGAGATGGTGTCTCGGACGAAGTCCGACTTCGCCTTGAAAAAGTTCTTGAATGTGGACTTCCCCTTGAGGAGGACCTCAGGCGGCGTCCCGCTTGGGTACCCAGCGATGTACAGGACTGATCTGATCCAACTCATTTCGAAGCAATCGCTCCTCATGAGTCCCAATTCTGGGAAGCTGTCTTCCATCACCTTAAGGAGTCGGTCAGCAGTCCCTAAAAAGAGGGCATTGTACGACGTGCTCACAGTTCGGTTGGCTTTGCCTCCGCCGGCGCTAGCCGCTTGGATGATCACCCTGATGAATAGGTCCTCGTCTAGCGTGTCCACCACTTGTTGCCACCGGTGCAGGAGCTTCGTCGCACCTTGTTCCAAAGTCTTTGTTACCGTGAAGACAGTCACCATCGAGGGGACTGGTACCAACTTTATTTTCCACTCGAGTATTATGCCAAAGCTCGCTCCTCCACCTCCTCTAATGGCCCAGAATAGATCCTCTCCCATCGCCGCCCGGTCCAGAATTCGGCCATTCACATCGACAATCCGAGCATCCAGCACATTATCCACCCCGAGGCCATACTTTCTCATCATAGAACCATATGCCCCACCAGTGATGTGTCCCCCGACACCAAGACTTGTGCATAGACCTGCTGGAAAGCCGTGGATTCGACTCTTCTCAGCAATTCGGTAGTAAACCTCCCCTATCGTGGCCCCCGCCTGAGCCCATGCGGTGTTATCCGCCAGATCGACAGTCACGGAGCGGAGCCTGCTCAAATCCACAATGATGAACGGGGTTAGGGTCTCAGACACGTAGGACAGGCCCTCGTAATCGTGCCCCCCACTCCGGACCCTCAGGTGGATCCCAAGCTGCTTCGAGCAGATAACAGCAGCCTGGACATGGCCTTCGATCAGCGGGGTGAAGATGAATTCGGGCTTCGGCATGGAAGGCACAAGGTAACGGAGATTCTGCGCGGACGATTGAAGCACAGCGCTGAAATTGGAGCTCTTCTGGTTGTAGAAGGTGGAGAGCGGCACAACGAGCTCAGAGTTGAGGTTGAGGCACTGGACGAAATCATCTTGAATGGTGCTCGAAACTGAGATTAGGCACGAATGTGATATGAGAAGCAGTAGGATCAACGAGAGCGCGGAATGAATTGAAGGGGACATTTTTTCCTGGGAGGGTGTGTGTTATTCGGTGGAATGTGCTCAGCAGATGAAGCATCACAAATGGCTTTATACATGCTTATGAGGATTTCAGGCATTTTATGTGGCGTGCCTATGATCGTAACGTGGGATTGAGTTAATGCAAACGTCACGCTAGGGTTCATTCGTGTACACTTGAATTTGGGTCCTACTTCGTCATCGAAACAGAAAAATTTCTTTTATGGTGCCACCGTGGTTCCAACATACAAGGAATTGGCCGGTACCAATCTTTTGAAAATCTTTCACTTTTCAGAGCATTACCTTTCCTCGCGGGAAGGAGAAATTATTGTGTTGGTAGTACATATGCTAGCTCGAATTTAGATAGCTGAAAACTGTAAAACCTATCCACCACGTCAACTGAATGACTTCCTGTCAAAATGAGTTCTTCAGCTTTTCACTTTCGAATTTTTACGTTTTTTTTTTTTTTTTTTTTTTTTTTGTGCTTTTCCAGTTCCGATGCTTTTCACTTTGATCATCGTCATGACTTTCATGGCAGGTGTAAAGTGCCGCTAATTGCGATGAGATTACTACAAAGATAAATCGATTTCGGCATAAGAGCTAAAGGCAGAAGAATAAAGGCATTAGCAAGCAATAAGCGATAATGGGTCATTGTGTTCCCCACTAAAAGATGGCACCAATATTCTTTGCATAGAAAGCTGTGTCCTTTTCAAAATTAAATCGTGGACTCCATTTGCTTCACAAAAAAAAATAAATGATTTACAAAATATTTTCCTAAAAATAATTTTTTGTTACTTGAAATAATTAGTTAATAAGTTTTTAGGAATAAATATATTGAAAGTTGTAAAATTTGTCAACAAAATGCAATTTAATTATAAAACTTTCAAAAAATACAATTAAGTTTTAAAAGTTATCATGAAAGTGCATCAAATCTTAAAATTTTCAAAAACTGTAATCAAATCCTAAAATTTATCAAATTAATTAAATCTAGTCCTTTTATTGATAGCATTTTTTGAAAGTTTAAGGATTCGATTGCACTTTTGTGATAAATTTTAAAACTTAATTGCATTTTTAGAAAATTTTATGACTCAACTGTACTTTTGTAATAAATTTTAGGACTAATTTGTATTTTTGAAAGTTTTAGGACTAGATTGTACTTTCGTGACAAGTTTTAAGACTTATAGTGCACTTATTTCCAAGTCATTGTTTGTCCTAGTCCAATTATTTATCACTCACGTTATGGATAATGACTTGCTTTTGCTTCGAGGTTTTGGAAAGATTGGTCCGAAAGCAATTTTTGACCCAGAATTGCCATTAAAAGTTTCTAATAGATTTGTCCATATGGTGACAATGCCACTACATCAGTTTTACGTCAACTAGGTTTGGACGGGCGACGTCTAAGATCGGCAACTAGGGTTTTCAAATCATGTGTTGGTTCCTGCTTGGCGTAAAAGTCTCATCCATGAACAAATAGAAAACGCCTCTTAACGGGCAAGTCTGGGAATGGTACCTTAGGCGTCAAACGTTTGGAGAAGCAGCTTAATTAAGAATTTTTTAAAATCAATTGCTGTTGTCTTTTGGCGAAAAATAATAAATCGAAAGCTATAATTCTTTTTTATTATGAGTGTTTTCTTTTTCCGTAGATTTCCTTTAGCAGGAATTACCGTGTGCCCAAGGTCCACGAGAAGTAAATTTAGATCCTTTGTCACTATACCTATTTATCTATTATCTATGTATCTATCAATGGCAACGATAGTAAAGAAAAATTCTTCAGCTGCTTAACTCCATGACATCGGCGGATTTATGAGTGTTTCTGGTTGGAGTATGATCTCACACAAGATAATGTAACAACTATATTTATATTCGAGGTCTCTTTTAAAGTGAGAAGTCACGTAATCGTGAGATAGGTGTATCTCTTCGACAATTACTTTGTACTTGTGTCCATATTTTTCAGGTAATTAGTGTCATATTTGTCGAATTAAATTTTCATCCAAAAGGTTAAAAAAAAAAAAATGGTCCGTTAACCCACTAGTGGGCAATTGAGTTGATTTGGTTTTGGGCACTTCATCACAGAGGTCGCAGGGTCAAAACTCCGCAGCTGCTAACACATCTTAAATGGGGCGCCATGGTGGTGGGGTCCTGTGCTAGCTTCCCCCCAAGTATTGACGCTTGATCCGAGGTGCACCACGCACTGTACGGGCTGTGGGTTGGCGGTTAGCGTAAGCGAAAGTCGGGCCCAAGGAATCCTAGGTCACCAAAAAAAAAATGATCTGTTAAAGGTAATATTTTGTACCAAACGTTGCTCGTAATTCAACCTGTTCTAAAATCCTCTATCTTGGCTAGAGGATTTGAGAGTGTGTATCCTAATCCAAGAGTTAGATGAGAACCTTATATTGGGCATGTCTATTACATTAAGGCTCTATGTGGTCATCTTGATTTTTAACCAAGATTAAAAATCCAGATTGGAGGGATTTTGTTATCCTATTCATTGTTAAAATCGAGTATTTCAACATCCTATTATGTCCATTGTTTGTATGAATAGCATATTAGTGCAAATGAACAAAAAAAGTTGCACAAACGAAGATGATAAGAATCTCTCATGACAATCTTGCCAATTTCATTTTTATTTACTTAATTCTTTTTATTTTTCCCTCTCTTTTGTTCATTTCTTTTTTCCCTTGCCATCATTCTATTATAAAATTTTATTGAACACTAAACTATGCTAATATACCTAAAATTTGTAATAAATATAAATACTAAATATATATTTGTATATATTGAAGTTATATTATAAGATAGAAAGAAATTCAAATATATAAATAAAAAACGAAATTGTTGTTATTTTTTGTTATTGAATTTTTATATAATAACTCAAATATTATTTATATTCAAATATTTATTATTTTTTTAATTTAAAAGTTTTTTATTAAAAAAGAATAACTTTTATATCATGAATATTAAAAATCCTGTTCATCTTCGTCATACCTCCTCCATGGAATTGTTTTATCCGAATTATATCTCCCTTAAATTCAACTCTATTGTGTTTTGGGGGAAGAACTAAATACAATTTTATCATATCCTAAATTTTATCATAGCTACCAAATGTATGCTAACAGTTTGTATACTTAGCATATAAGAACAATTAAAACATTAATCAGTTGCACGAAAAATTAGATAGGGGCCTTCGTGTCAAACCTAGGATGATGCTGTTATTCTTAGAAAAGCCCAAATCGGAGGACTTTCTTTCTTTGTCGGGTGCTGATTCAAGCTTTTCACGTCCACTTTCAGCCAAAAAAAAATCATGCGCTCATAACTTTGTCAATTCCCCGACCAAAGAGGGCATTCTCTATAGGTTCCATATGGTTTTCAATTGTTCTTAGAATGACAATTTCACAATACCTTCTTTGGACAGTATACATCCATTTTTCTGGGTTGTTCAAGTGGTAAGGGCTTAGATTTGAAAACTGTCCTAACCGCACAAATTTTTCTGGCCATGCTTTCGAGTGCAGATTCGTGTTGTCTCCGATCACGGGATTGGGCGACTGCCACTTTTGACGGTGATTCATTAGATGCTCAAAGTGCCCTGAACATCCGCGGACATCTCGTTGATTTAAAAAAGTAAGAAAAGACAATAAACATCAATTTTATTTCATGTTGGTCGAATGTTATTTTCGAATCAACAAGAGAATCCACCTGGCCCACCAAACAACAAGGTGTATCTCATATGTTTTCCGGGGACGCTGGCATTTAAACTTTTCAGACCGCAACATTTTGGAGATTCTGTCTCAGTAAAGGCGTACTCATCTGTAAGAGTTACCAACTAGTCAGATAAGAACAATATATTGGATTTGCCTGATGCACCTGAAAAGACTCTGCTTCCCATTGCCGAAGAAGGTTCGTTCATGGCCGCTTTGACCTGGCCTCCAAAATTCACCATGGACGAGCCATAGTTGAAATATTGAAACAGTTCTCTCAGCCGGTATCCACCGGGAGAACGCCCACCCCCAATGGAAAACCTTCAGTTTGCAATCTCAGACCCTATCTTGAAAATGTTGTTGGGAAAATTTGTTTGGTGAAGAAGATAGAGAAGTAATAGTAGATTATTGATACTTTGATGGATGATGATAGTCACTGTCCTTAAGGTATTATTTGCTCCCACTATTGCTGCTGCTGGGTTTAGAATAAATATACCTCTAGGATATACATCAATTCTCTCTTGGAATTTCATTTGAATGTGTCAAGATTGCGTGTATGAAAAGAGAAGAAGAGGAAAGCATTTATGAACAGTTGTAGTTATTATAAATTATATGTAAATTGATCTCCATTCATAAACAACCAATCAATACCCCTCTTGGAAATATATACCTTATCACCAATCATCACCACTCTTCATATCAAGAATAACTTTCTTTCATAACTACAGATAATATCATTTTAGGATGGAGAGTCATCTTTTTCATAACCAAGAGTCACATTTTATCTTACATAAGAGTCACGTATTCTCTTAACCAATAAACACCTCTTTTATGATAACAAACTATTTCAACAACTATTGGCTTAGTTAATTTGTTGTGAAAGTGGTAAACCGCATCAAGCAGTGCATACGGTTACATAGCTTAGTTAACATGATTGGAGTTGAATAATTTTGCCAAATGATCTTATGAGGAAAGAAAATGCGACATGTCAATTCAGAAATGGTCAAATGCAGGGTTGTCGAGTGAAACACGGCCTTCAAAACCTTTTCCAATCTTAGGAGTCCATTTACCAATCTTAAAGATATATCGGAAGCCAAAGCTGGTTTACGAAGAATGTATACCCTCAATACCAAGCAACTATATTGGAAAAATCAAGTAAACGTGAGAGTAAAAATATATTGTATAGGAAAGAGATGATGGCCCGTCAATTATATGGGTACAAATACAAATATAGTCCTTGTTTCATAAGAATTAACAAGTGAGCATGTATTAAGCATGTGTCCCGAGTCTAACATCGTGTACCAAACTCAACAGGATTGAACGAACTCCAGAATGGGGCAACCTGCTTTAAGGAAGGTTCGAAACTTGGACTTTGAGTCAACGATCGGGTTGCAATTACCCTAATATTTTCCTTTTAATCTCTTTTGACTTGGTCAAAAGTATGGAAAAAAAGAGAGAGAAAGTGGACTTCAGCCGGTAAAAAGAGAAATGCACTCATGAACGGAAAAGGGAAAGAGAGAGGAGAGAGAAAGAAGGAGAAAAGAAAAGAGAAAAAAGAAGAGAGAGAAAAGGCTAAGAGGGTTTTGTGCACACTTGCCATGAGGATGCCACCAAACTAGATTTACTTCAGTTCACAACGCTGGAATTGCAAGATTATTGGCTCGGACAATTATGTTGGTTGGTTTTAGGCATTTTTATGTGGGTAGTGCTAATCTCTTCTTTGATTTTGTAAAACTCATGCCTTGAAGTAATATGGTTCAATATATATTACCTAAGCATAAATCTAGATGGTTTACAACTTTTTTATTGTTGTGAGATGCTTTGATAAACCTTTCTTGAAAGTTATCTATACTACTTTGTGAATCCGATTTATGAGATAGATCTAAAATGATTTGAGAAATAATTTACAAAAAGAGATTCTAACCAATGAACTGAGTTGTGAAAGATTATGTATTTTGATTTATAAAACCAATTTATGATATGGATTCTGGATATTTTTGTGGAAAAAATTAAGTTGTGAAAGACTCTATGTTGTGGGTTGTAAAACCAATTGTGATATGGACTGGTCAAGAACTAAGTGTTATATGGCGACATGAGTCTTGTGGGAACCACTTCTAAGGTCTTGTACTATTGGTGTGTGTTGGTCAAAGGCTAAGTGCTACATGGCAACGCGAGTCTGGTGAGAGTCACTTATAGTTATAGGGTCTTGTACTATTGATATGTACTGGTCAATGATGAAGTACTACATGGTAACGCGAGTCTCATAGGAATCACCTCAAGGGCTAAGTGTTATACAACAACAAAAGTCTCATGGGGAGCCACCTCTATGGCCTAGTAGTGTTAATATGTATTGGTCAAGACCTAAGTGCTACATGATGTCACAAGTCTCGTGGGAGCCATCTCTAGAACCTTGGACCATTGATATATGTTGATCAAGAACAAGGTAAGTTTTACAGAAGCCACCTCTAGAATCTTAAATTGGATATTGAGCATGAAATTGATTATTTATGTGTGATTTGAGATTGGTCAATGGAATAGGCCATTAATGTATAATTTGATGAGATTGATTAATGGACTAGATCATTAATGTTTGAATTGTGGTGATGGATTAGATAAGTATTTTTATTTGTATAAATATTTGTTAAAATGATATAACTCATATTTGATTTGATATGTATATTATATATATGATTTGATTAAAAGAGATGTACTACTTACGAACTTTTTTAGGTTCCTCGATTAGTAGTCAATAGTATGAGAACACTATCATTGGGGACTTTTGGGAGTTGGATTTTGGGTATGATTGTATAGACGTCTGAGATGACATTTGTTGAGTTTAGTTGAGTGGGCAGTGTAAATATTTTTTTTGAAGCTGTGTCCTTTGAGAGGAAGGACAGCTGTGTCATTCCCCTATTCTTAATGGACTCGGTGTGTGACAACTTTAACGAGTCAACTTCAAAACTTTTTATCAATACCCGTAGTAGATTTGGAGAGTAATATCAATTTAACAAGATAGGATTTGGGAGTGCCCAAAACACATCTCACTTTTAGGCCAATGCCTTAGCATTTACAATAAGTTTTCTGGTAACGTTTCAAATTTAGTCATGTTTTCATTTTTATTCTCATTTTAACGCTAGCAGTCTAAATAGGATGACCATTTCATCAACCCCACTTACATTATTACCTCTTACTTGGAACCAGATTGGGCAGGGTTGATTCACGATCTCCATATAAACCTGGATTCACCTGCCATGTCAATACTATTTATGTCCATTGGATCAGAAGCAAAAATATATAGGATATGGTCATTCTCTAATAAAATGAATAAAAAAAAAGATCACATGTGTAAAATGGGAAGATTAATCACTAAATATAATTTAATTAATGGATAGTGTTTTCTTAGGATGTTTAGCAAGGATGACACAACCCTGTTAATAATTCCAACGATGGACAACAAAATTTCTTTATATAAAAAAATGAATGGTCGTCATTCTCTCACTTTATCGAGCAATTATATAGGAAAAAGAAGTTCTTTTTATATCAAATTGAGTGCTCATGTATGATTTTAGGTCCACCAAAATATATTTTAAAAAATACAAAACGTACCATCCACCCTACTGAAATTGAGCTAAACGCATCTTTAGGACCATCGAAGAGCCGGACTTCAGCTGTGCTGAACTGCTTTTCTCCACACTATGGATTATAGACATCGATGAAGGTTTATGCTCCATGCAGAGAATCATCTGGAGGACGTACCATGGTGAGATATGCAAACTAGAAAGTACAAAAAATCGATGCATGCAATATCACTTAAAGTGCACATATTGTGTAGCTACAAGATATCCGTTAATTAATTTCTGGTGGGGTATATATCAGCATTAGTCAAATTTTTGAAAAGCTTATTATGGTAGCTTTGGACATTAATGACGTCCATATACTTTCTAGAACACAATTAAGCTGTAACTAGCCCTCCAATTCGCTCATGTTTGAATAGTTTATTTTTAGTTTCTAGTTTAATTTAACCTATAGAGAACAGAGATAATTAAGATTTAAAAAATTTAAAACTCTTTTCATCTATTTAATAGAAATACTCCGGTAAGTTACTTAGGAAAAAAACTGAATTATTATTAGGAAGAGGATAATCCTTTGAAGAGATTGGTTGACATTTAAGAATGATTCCAGATTTTGGAAGCATAAATAGGGATCGAATATAAGATAAAGCATTTGATAAACTTCATATAACTCGAGTAACGTATTTTGTGTAGATGTTGAATTGTTATAAAAACGTGGAAAAAGAAGTGCAATATACAATAAGGTTTCGGCTCATAATAGCATACTTATAACACATGGCAAATTTAGTAAAATTGAGTAATCTAAAAATTATTTTACCACTGGAGAAAGGAATGAAACGAGGAGTTAATAAAGGAAGTAAAATATTCGTGTCACTAAATAGTGACAGTAAAGGAAGTTTTCATCACCTTATCTTTTTATAGAAGCAAAAAGCCATGTTCATATATTCCGTTAAATTCATGAAATTTAAGTAATCTTGAAGTACTTAAATTCTTGTAAGCACAATATCATCTCTATCGATACAAGTTTCTCATGGACTTTGATTTTCCAAGGGGTGATTAACATAGCACGTCAATATTTGAAACGCACAAGAAATAGATTGTCAAAGTGCACGACAGAGTATAGTTATATCTCAATCTATAAACTTCAAAAAATTTATAGATTGAGTAATGCAATTGACTACAAATTTAAGATAATTAAAATGCTTACATTATTACTCTGAGACCCATTTGGTACAAGATTATGATTCTGTAGATATGTCTTCTTAAGAGATTTTTCTCTTATCAGATCTTCTCTTGTCGTTCTACGAATGGGGACAGTTTCCCCGGGACAACCATCCAAAACATGTAATGTCTCTTATTGCGTAACTTGCGATGTCGTTTCCCTCTTGGCTCCATCCGACAAAAAGATAGGGTTTCTCTATTCAAACATTTATAATTGCTTTCAACAAATACATTATATAACAAATTTCAACACATATAAAATGCACAGTACTTCCTATATGATATGTGTAGGGAAATATTGGATTCCCAAAAACTGGATTCGACACTAAATCGAACTCCTAAAACAAGTGCGGAAGATGAGCCCGGAGAAATCACATGTATCACCGATCCTAAGACACATCACAGAATCGAACGTACCTTGTTAGCCATAGATTAAATACCAACGCTGATATGAGGAAGAAAAACTGATCTCGTTCGATCCAATGATGTCAATTCGCCTTGAAGGGAAGAGAGTGTCGTCTCTTTTGTTACCGTTTTTTCTTTTGAAGGGAGAGAGGGAGGAGGAACGTACGTACTGTCAAAAGGTGCGTTCCTCCCTCTCTTTTCCTCTTTAAATACGTCCTCTCCAAAGGACATATCCCTTCGGTAAAATACGTTCCCCCAAAAGTTACAACCCTTCAACATATCCCTCCATCCATGGGCCCTAATCTTGTGGGCCAGGCTTTTAGGCCCAACATGGGCAGACGGACCAACTTAGGCCCATCACATTAATTAATAAATAAAACCATAATCTCCCACTCGCACATGGTGGGCCGAACAAGATCCTCTTTACCTCTCTTCAACATTCATACCATTGAATAATCCATGCGACCAGCATACTTTGAGAGCTCGTTGATATACATCTGTTAGGAATATATAGCAGCTCATAATGGGCATCACACTCTGAGTAGATTTAGTATGCAGTACCCTAGATCGATCGATTACATTTATATCTCTCTTGATCTCGTTTAGTGAATACAAAACTACAATGTGATTCTCCAAATTCGATATTCCTCTTTCCTTCAAACTCTCAATTTCAATTCAGCTTACTTTTATAGAAATGTCCAATTAGATCGAATCAACTCATGACCATTGGCAACATCCTAAGATAGCAAACACTAAATAGAATTCTTGAGAATAAGTAAAAGTCATGAGGGCACTAAATTGAGGAACTCTTTTCCTCAAGAGTCTCACACGGCATAAAAATTGAGATCAAACTTTTGCCACTCTTATTGGTCGTCTCATGCATACGTAGTATAACATACGTATTATGGTATTAACTCCTTTCCCATGGAGCGTATGTCTACACCTTCAATACCGTACAGATGATAGTTCAGACATACCCAATGTCTAACTTGAGTTCACGTATCTACTTATTCACAAAATTCATCAGAACTCATATCTGGCATCTTAGATAGATAAAGTAAAATATGTGGGGTATTTTACTTTTGGACATAATACATATCTTAACACTTAGTTAAGGCGACATATATATTTTAAGCTTGAGCTCTCGATTATCACATAGATAATAAAATTAAAAACCGTCTCATCTTTATTTATCACATAGTAAATAGAGGTGCTTACCCGTGTGAGTGGGCTAATCTTATATCTGTCCGACATACTTTCTCAACTTAATGTAATGCACTGAACATTAAGATGCATAAATGTCAAACAAAGATTCATAGGCATTAATAATGAAAACACAAGTTCATAAATGTGAACAACTCAGGGTTTCTTGTGAATCTAATTCATTGAAATTCCGTCCAGGCGGTTCGTATCTTTCTATCACCCTCAATAAATAAGTAAATTACAATATCCAGTACATCAAACTCTACGCAATTCTAGAGATTTTACATGACCACAAAACACATTTTTAGGTATTGGTTTTGTCATAAGATTTGCTACCATTCTATGCGTAAATATGTACTGTAAGTTCACATTCTTTCATGCAACCATATTTTTGACAAAGTTATACTTGGTATCTATATGTTTGGTCTTACCATGATATTTTGGATCTTTGGTATATGCTATAGCTGCTTGGCTATCACAGTTAACCAATAATGGATTTGCAGCTTTCTCAATAATAACTAAATGATCCAAAAATCTTTTAAGCCAAACTCCTTCTTGTACCGCTGCTGATAATGCCACGAACTCAGCTTCCATCGTGGACAATGCTATACACCTTTTTTTTTTACTGCTCCATGATATGGCGCCATTGTTCAGTAAGAAAGCAAATCCAGAGGTAGATTTCCTTTCATCTAAATCTCCTCCTCAATCAGCATCTGAATAACCTTCAAGTCGAAAATCTTTTCCTTAGTAATTCAGCTTGTAATCAGCAGTTCCTTTAGATACCTCAGTATTCTCTTATCGGCTTTCCAATGTACTTGACCTAGATTGGATTGGTATCTACTCACCATTCCAACTGCAAAACATATGTCAAGTCTTGTACATATCATAGCGTACATCAAGCTCCCAACAACACTAGCATAAGGAATATGTTTCATTTGTTACTTCTCTTGTGGAGTCATTGGACTATGGCTCAATCCTTCACCTTTTGTAATAGGAGTGTTTATGGGTTTATAGTCTTGCATACGAAATCATTCAAGAACCTTATTTATATATGTTTCTTGTGAAAGAGATAACGACATCTTCGAACGATCTCTTGAAATCTTAACTCCAAGAATGCATGTAGCCTGACTCATGTCTTTCATCTCAAAGTTGGAAAATAACCAACTTTTGACGGTATTAACAAACTTCATATTACTTCCAGCAATTAGTATATCATCAACATATAATGATATGTTCACAAATTGATCTTTGGATCTTTTGATATATACATAATGATCCTCATCAATCATTGTAAAATCATATGCCATTATGGCATTATGAAAACGTATATACCATTGTCTTGACAACTGCTTAAGACCATATATCGATTTCAAAAGTCGACATACATTTTCTTCTTGGCCTTTTGTAATGAAACCAATAGGTTGTTTCATATATATTTCTTCATCCAATTCTCCATTGAGAAAAACAGTCTTTACATCCATTTGATATAATTCAAGATTCATACTTGCCAGCCAGAATAATGCGAATCGAGGTAAATCTCACAATAGGAGAAAATGTTTCCTCATAATCAATTACTTCCTGTTGATTATACCCCTTCGCCACAAGGCGAGCTTTATATCTCTCTATCAAGCCATCAGCTTTACACTTTATTTTGAGAACCCACTTATTCCCAATAGCTTTGTGTCTTTTTGGAAGATCAACCAGTTCCCAAACATGGTTTGATTTCATTGACTCCATTTCCTCTCCCATTGCATGCATCCATTTTTCCTCACTATGGCAACTTAGAGCCTCATGTATATTTCTTAGCTCATCCTCATCTTGTGGGGCAATCATAAAAGTTTCCCTTTCAATTTCAAAATGTCGACGAAGAATACTTTTGCGACTTGTTCGCCGTATGGGAAATTGTACGCTTTGCACATCATTCCTCATTATGCTCCAACTTGGATTAGATAATGATGATGTCGTTTCATCATGTGGTTGTAATTGAGAATGAGTTGAATTCAATTCATCACTTCTCATATTACTCCCACTTGGACGAACTCCACTAATATCATTATCTTGATCCAATGTTTCAAATAGGGAGTAATCTTCACCTATTTCACCCTTCTTAGGAAATTCATTCTCTAAGAATGTGATATCCCGTGATTCAAATTCAGTTATACTCCCACTTTCCTGCTCACCTATGAACACATACCCTTTCGAGTGTTCGGAGTATCTTATGAAAATACTCTTCTTTCCTCTAGGACCTAATTTCCCAAACTTGTGAGAGGGCTCGTGAGTATAGGCAGCACAATCCCATGGCTTAATAAAACTTAATTTCAGTTTTCTACTTGTCCATAACTCATATGGAGTGGAAGTAACTGATTTGAAAGGCACCGGTTAAGTATATAGGCAGCAGTTAACAACGCATCACTCCAAAAAGTGATAGGTAAGTTAGCATGCGCCATCATGGACCTAACCATTTCCAGTAGGGTTTTGTTTCTTCTCTTCGCAACACCATTTGTTGAGAAGTATATGGAATAGACAACTGTCTTTCTATTCCTTTGTCATCACATAATTTTCTGAACTCATAAGATAAGTATTCTCGACCTCGATCGGATATCAATGCTTTTATTTTATTGTCTAATTGATTTTCTACCAAGTTTATAAACCTTTTGAAACAACTTAATGCTTCAGATTTATGAGAAATCAAATAGATATATCTGAATCGAGTATAATCATCTATAAAAGTGATGAAATAAATAGCCCCATGCATTCCTCTCACATTCATTGGACCGCAGACGTCAGACTAGATTAAATGCAGAGGAAATTCAGCTCTTTTACCTTTTCTAAATGGTTTCCTTGTCATTTTCCCTACTAGGCAATGCTCACATATGGACAAATCGACTTTTTCAATATTGCCTAACAAGCCTCTTTGGTTACTCTATTCATACGTTGTTGGCCAATGTGATCAAGTCTAATATGCCACACACTCATATCATTATAATATAAATTATGAGACATGAAAATGGAATAACAAACATTGGCATTACTAAAGTCAACATTTAATACAATAAAACCATCTAGAAAATCACCACAACCATAGTAATTTGTATCCAAATACAAATCCACACCACTATTATGGAAGTTCATATTAAAACCAAGTTTAACCAACATTAAAATAGACACTAAATTCCGACGAATCTCCGGAGTATACAACACATCATGTAGGAACAAAGTGCGTCAACCACGCATGTTCAATTGACAGATGCCAATCCCTTTTACTTCTGCTCCAGAGTTGTTTTCTACATAGATTCACTTAGTTCCAGTCAATACTCGTCGGAATTCCATGAAGGATTCTCTATCCTTCACTACATGGTCTGTCGCTCCTGAATCCACAGTCCACAAATGATTAAACTTAGTTAAGAATATATAACTCAACACATAAGCAAGTTCTGAAAAGTACAAGGGGTGTATACCTTCTTTGGCTCACAACAGTCGCAAGCATAGTGACCCTTCTTGTCACAATTGTAACACTTCACCCTTGTAAGCTTCTTCATTTGAGGGCGTTTTCCTCTTTCATGTTGGTCAAGCTTAGGTTTCTTCCCTAAAGGACCTGCTTCCTTGCCTTTCCCTTTATCAAACCAGTTAGGACGTTTGCGCTTGGAGCTCGAAGCTCCATGTGAGCTAGAACCAGCATGATAGATTTCAGCTTCCGACTTAGCCGCCAAGAGGCGGTCCTCTTCCAACTTAAGATGACGCACTGCATCCTCAAAGGTTTTGATATTCTCATTATGGGTCAGGTGCACCTTCATATGCTCCCAACTCTGAGGCAATGAACGAATCACTGTTTGCACCTGCTGCTCATCATTCAGGACATGGCCAGCATCTTTTAGCTCATTAATCATGTTTGACATCTTTCTAAGGTGTTGTTTTATTGTCTGACCATGAGGCTTCTTATAAGAGTCAAACCTAATAATAAGCTGCCTCAATCTGGTCACCGAAGTATGACCAAATCTTGCTGCCAATGCTTCCCACATTTCATTGGCATTCTCAAAACGCCTAAATTCTCGCATGACGTCATTTTCCATGCTACTCAGTAACGTAATGCGAGCAAAAGAGTTCTTTCTTTTCCATGAAACAAATGCTTCATTATCTCTCTTGTGTTGTGCAGTGTCCTTCTTCAGGTTCTACCATGGTTAGGTTAAGAGCTTCTAGTGCCTCTTGCTCATCCAGCACATGTTGGATTTTCATGTGCCATATTTCATAGTTATCGCTATTGAGCTTCTCACATTTGTTCAGCTCAGCACTTATGCTCTTTGTAGCTAAAGCCATTGATCTGAACATATCAGACATATATGCACAAATTATTAATGCCTATTATTTATGCATCCATTTTGCACAAAACCATCATATTAATGAATAATTTCAAGTAAGGTTTCAGAATCAAAAAGTCGCTATGTTTCCAATCATCATCCAAAATCCTAACTTGGAGTTATTATTAATATAACATTCTATGCAAAATAAATTCTTTGAAATTACAAAAATTTATATGAACTACCCATAACAGTTAATGATAACAGAAAGCAAATAGTACTTGATATCAAACAATGATATAATAATAATGCTTTCACTTAATACAACTAACATATCAATTGACACACCATCAATAACTAGGTAAATAACATTACATAAGATGTCCACAAAGTACACTAAATAAAGACCAGCCAAAACATCTAGCGCCATGTCAATATACGAACTGGGAAAGATCCTCTTTTGTTCAATTTCTTGATCTTTTCCTTTGTAACAATCTAGTAATAATCATCTATAAAATCCATCACAATTTTCCTATACGAAACAGCTCTATTGACTTCCTATACGCGATTCAACACTCCTTGCCATTCTTTTGGCAGAGTGTTCATGAAAAACCGCACCATCTCGATTGTGGCATGGGACGACCATTTCATATGACCTTTTGTATTTTCCCGTTGACTTCAAGAACGTGATCAATTAAGTCGCCACTCTCCCATTGATGATCAGTCAGCTCAGCTATCAACTTAGAAAGCCTTTCCTTTTGTTTATCGGTAATTGTGCGAATAGGTGTGCGCAACTTAAGGGGAGGCCTTGTTCTTGCAACAAATGTAGAACAAATAAGGGATTACATATAATCCACATAGACTTAATTGGAAAAAGAAACACGTTCTTTTTTTTTCTTTTTTTTCGATCAACGGTCAAAGTCAACGGTCAATGGTCGTCAACGGTCAACGGTCGTCAACGGTTAGCCGGTCGAGGTCAACCGGGTTGGGTCGCCGGGTCGGGCCGGGCCGGTGGGCCGGGTCGACGAATCAACCCGACACATGCGGCATGCTTGCGCAGTTGACATCACGATGACATCAGCTGGCGCGTGCCGCACACGTGCCATCGGCGACCCCCGCGCACATGCGTCGCAGGTGCGCGCGTCGGCCCCACTCGCGCGTGTGAAGCACGCGCTTGCATCTTCGGATTGGCGAACGCTGATTCATTCCGGCCGCGCGTGGGGGCGCGTCTGGTGGTCTATGGCAGCGATCCGCCACTTGTCTTGCTCATCTCGACAAGACCTTCGACCCTACGCCATCAGAAACTGATTTCGACTTACAGAAAATCGAAAAAATGGGTGAACAATGCTCGGGTGTCGGGATTTTTCTGTCCCCAATCGGTGTCGGCCAATTTTTCATGGAAATTCAATCAAAAATCATTCATAAACATGAAAAGAGATCGAGAAAACATGAAAAGGATTGGGAAACATGAACAATGGCTCTGATACTAATGTAGGGAATATCATATTCCCAAAAACCGGATTCGACACTAAATCGAACCCCTAAAACAAGTGTGGAAGACGAGCTCGGGGAAATCACATGTATCACCATCCTAAGGCACATCACAGAATCGAACGTACCTTGTTAGCCACAGATTAAACATCGACGCTGATATGAGGAAGAAAAACTGATCCCGTTCGATCCGATGACGTCAATTCGCCTTGAAGGGAAGAGAGTGTCGTCTCTTTTGTTACTGTTTTTTCTTTTGGAGGGAGAGAGGGAGGAGGAACGTACGTACTGTCAAAAGGTGCGTTTCTCCCTCTCTTTTCCCCTTTAAATACGTCATCTCCAAAGGACGTGTCCCTTCGGTAAAGACGTTCCCCCAAAAGTTACAACCTTTCAACATATATGTCCATCATGGGTCTTAAACTTGTGCGCTAGGCTTTTAGTCCCAACATGGGCGGATGGGCCAACTTAGGCCCATCACATTAATTAATAAATAAAACCATCAATATGATTCGGAATTTCATTTGCATATAATGCATATAAATTGACAATGCAATTGATCGATAGCTAAAGTGGATGTTAGTATTTAGTTGCAAGCATATGTTTTTATAATTAAAACATTTAGACTACCCGCTCACCAAGAACGATAGTTTTCGATTTGTCCGATTATTAGTTGGGGTACTTTTTAATTTTCAAGAAAAGTACAAGTGCAGTACACTAATCATTGAATAAGATTCAATACTTGCAAAGTTCAAGGGGCAACAAAAGTTTACAATTATAAGTGGTTATGTAATCGATAATCGAACCAGCTTTTACCAACTAATAGAGATTATGCAAATGCACAAATCACCAAGAACGATAGTTTTCGATTTGTCCGATTATTAGTTGGGGTACTTTTTAATTTTCAAGAAAAGTACAAGTGCAGTACACTAATCATTGAATAAGATTCAATACTTGCAAAGTTCAAGGGGCAACAAAAAGTTTACAATTATAAGTGGTTATGTAATCGATAATCGAACCAGCTTTTACCAACTGATAGAGATTATGCAAATGCACAAAGCCGTGTGCCCTCTTGTCCTTTTGCATGGAGACAAGTGATAAGCATCGAAATTCTTATATGTCTCAAATATTTCCAATAAATTATCCAAAAGAAACTATCAGTACCCGAAGCTTGTGGTTCCTCAGTAAAGAATGGTCGAAAGATGGCTGCTTGTATATATTAACACAATCGACGATATATCCATCATTTGTCTGAGCAAATAAAGAGCGAACAGGGTTATTTTTGTTTAAATAGTAGAACGGTTGAAAAATCATGAAAAATATTTGGAGGAAAAAACGTGAAACCTTAATGGTCTTGACAGGAACTTTGTTGACAACCTGCAGTTGCCTTTTCGGCTCCAAGTCTCCTTCGTCAGTATGAAGATGTTGATAGTGAAGCCCATTGGCTTCAAAGAAGAAAATAAAACGCAAGGTTGCAAGCAAGGCCGCTTGTCTCCACTCTATCATCCTTCAATGGAGTAGCTTTTTCAATTTTCTATGGCAGATCAATCTATGGGAAAGGCTCTTTATATGCAAAGGTTTAGAACTTCTTTTGTCTTCTTCTGGGAATTAAAGTTCAGATGAGCAATACTGTCCAGTTTCGATCCTTCAATTTTTAACCGGTAAAGCTTATGAGGGTTGACGAGACTATTTTCGGCAAAAGTACATTATAGTACCTTGAAGTTCTCAAAACTAACAATTAGTCGGTTTGGGCAACTCAGGGGCTGTTTGTTTAAATTTGTTTATGTTCTTCGGAACACAAATTTTTGTTCTTTTGTTACGGAAAACAAAACAAAGAACAAAAACGCATTTATTTACACTTTTGTTCCCGAGAACAAAAAATCTATTTTTTTTGTTACTGGGAACAGATTTAGAACAGAAATAAGAAGTAGAAAAAACTTGTTTATTGTTCCCAAGAACAATTCTAAGAAACAATCTTCTTTTTTTCTCATTTTTCTTCTTATTTCTCTTTGGCCGGTTGTTGGCCGCGACCATGGCCAGCGACTGGCCGTCAAGGACCGGCGACCTCACGAAGTGTCGCCAGCCCCAGCGAGGCCGAGCTCTCCCAACCACCGGTGAGGCCACGGCCCTCATCGACCGGTCGCCGGCCATGGCCGAGGCAGCAACTAGCCAAAAGGAAAAAGAAAAAGAAAATAAAAAATAAAAAGGAAAAATAAAATAAAAATATTAAAAAATTAAAAGAAACAAAAAAATTATATAAGTTTACCAAACGTGTTTCTATTTTTTATTTATTCTAGGAACAAAATTTTATGCAGTTATCAAATGCGTTTTTTATTCAAAAATTGTTTCCCGAAACAAAAATGAAAATTTTCCTATTTCTGTTCCCGGGAAAATTTTTGAAACAATTTTTATTTCCGAGAACAATTTTTGAACAAAAACGTTATCAAACGCGCTTTTAAGACCTGTTTGTTAAAAAGAGTTTTCTGTTCTCCAAAATAAAAGTTTATGTTCTTTTGTTCTAGGAAACAAAAAAAGAACAGAAACGTGTTTGGTAAAAATTTTGTTCCGGAAATAAAAAATCTATTTTTTTGTTCCCATGAACAGATTTGGAACGTAAAAACAAGAAGTAAAAAAGTAACATTTTGTTCCCAAGAACAATTTCTAGAAACAATTTTTCTCTCTTCTCTTTTTTTCTTCTCTTTCTTTTCTTCTTCTTCTTCTTCCTTTTGGCCAGTTGCCGGCCTTAGCCATGGCCAGTGTTGGTGACTAGCCAGATGAGGGCCGACAACCTCGCTAGATGCTCGTCGACCCGAGTCTCGCTGTGGCTGGGCGAGTCTCGCCAAACCACCGAGGCCACCGACGAGGCTCAGCCAAGCCTCGTGGTGCTCACTGAGCCATCAGGAGGCTTAGCCTCACTAGATTTGGGTGAGGCCGAGCCTCGCCGGTGGTCAGGTGAGGCTCCGACAAGCTCGCCAACCCTTGCCCAGCTAGTCGCTAGCCACCGATGACTGGCCACAAAGAGGAAGAATGAGAGAAAATAAAAAATAAAAAATAAAAAAATAAAACATAAAAAATAAAAAGAAGAGAAAAAGGAAAATATAATAAAAACATTAAAAAAATCAAAAGAAACAATAAAATTATACAATTTTATCAAACACATTTCTTTCCCAGGAATATAAATTTTGTGCAGTTACTAAGTGCATTCTTATACTCAAAAATTGTTCCCGGGAACATAAAAAAAAAAAAAAAAAACTATTTCTGTTAAAAAATTATTCATCGGAATAAAAGTGTTACCAAACGCGCCCTTACTAATTACTTAAACAATCAAGTCTAATTTCCCATGCATCTATTTCAAACTAATTAAAAAAAAAAAAAAAAAAAACCTAGGTATGATAGACAAGTTGTGTAATCAGCTAACCCATTTGAATGCTGCTAATAAATTTGTAAGAAAAACTAAAGCACTTGTTTTGATGGTTCAACTATATGTGCTGACATTTGGCACCTCACAACACCCTTTCAATATCAGGATACATTGATTAGGTCTGGTATAAAACTATGTGCATTATTTTATTGTCTAATCATAAATTATATGTTTGCTAAAAAAATAAAGCATAAATTATATGTGTGATGTTTGTTATTTATAATGAAATATTGTCGAAATCACTATTAGTGAAGCTGTTGCAAAAGAAGCGAATAGTTATTCATCTGATGATACGACACCATCGATGTGTGCATATACAATATTTACTCTTCGAAAAACGTAAATGCATGTAACTTATCGCGTGATCTATGCAAGCAGATAAGAGTTTTCTATGATCAATGTTATATGTATTTGTCCCAAAGATGCAACCAAAATGGGAGGGGTCAAGTTGATTGTTTGATCTTCGACTAAAAAAAAAAGGTTGTTTGTTTGATAAATCTGCTACTATTTTCTAAAGAAATGCAACTTCTGAAATTTTAATTAGTACTTTGATCTATTAAATTAAATATAAAGGAGATTTAACCAATGTGAAATTCTAAATCAAGCCTCCAAGAAAGTATCTGAAAAAAGGGAAAATTACCAAAACAGTTCTAAACTTGTTGCAATTTTTCCAATTCTGCATAAATCCTTCTTCTTTTTTGTCAATTAAATCATAAACATTTTGTATTTATGTTAATTTAATCCATCTGACTAATTTTGGTTAGTGGGGCCACCGGCCAATGCTAGTAGTCTAGCTGACGCTAACATGTAATTTTTTTTTTCAATTTTTTTCTCTTTTCTTTTTCCCTCTTTTCTTCTTTCTCTAGCCAGTCCACAATCAACCAAAGCCAGGTCGACCTCGCTGGCCACTAGGTAGGCTTACCCTCGTCAACATTGGTGAGGGTAAGCCTCGACCACCCTTGGCAAGAATTGACCATCGCAAGCGAGTTCGTTGGGCTAGTGTGAGCGACGCTAGGCGAGGCATGCCCAACCCAAATTCGGTGGAGGGCGAGGGCAAGGCCAAACCTTACCATCCGTGAGCCTCCCCATGACTGGGTGAGGTCGAGCTCACTCAGCCATGGCGAAGCTCGCCTTTGCCTAGATTTGGTGAGGGCAAGCCCTAACCACTGCCAGCGAGGACTCGCCATCGCAGCAAGGGTTGCTATGTGAGGTTGAGCTTGCCAAGGGCCACGACGGTGAGGGTGAGGGCGAGGGCAAGGGCTAGCCTCGTCATCATGGGCAAGCCTCACCTTCCACAAGCCTCACCAAGGTTGGGCAAGGTGTTAGCCCTCACCCAGCAACCTTCACTTGCAATACTGAGTCCTCGCTAGGGGTGGCAGAGGCTTGCCCTCGCTAGTATCGGTGAGGATGAACCTCCCAAGTGGTTGGCGATGTCAACCTCATCAGATCCGCCAAAGGAATAAGAAAGAGAAAAAAAAACAAATAAAAATTGAAAAAAAAGGAAAAATCGAAAAAAAAAATAGTAAAAATTGACATGTCATTGTCGGCCGGACAACCGCCTCTAGCCGGCATCCATTGAAGATCGGCTAAAATTGATTAGATTGATTGAATTGACACAAATACGAAAAAGTTTAGGACTGAATTAGCAACAAAAAAAAAGTTTATGACTGAATTGGAACAATTGCAATAGGTTTAGAACTATTTTAGTAATTTTCCCTTTGAGAAAATATAAGAACACGAATGATAACCATTCTAGCCAGAAGTTGATTTTTGAAAGAGAAATAGATTTTTCTATTTCTGTTTTTGTACGAATTTCTAAGCAAAAATTCGTATTTGATAATGATACGAAATTCCTGTTCTTGGAATTGAATTTCATTTGATAGCGACAAAATTTCTCCTTCCTAGAAGGTGGCGAACAACGACCAATGGGCGACAACCAGTGACCGACGTAGCGGGCAATAGACATACGGATGGTAGTGGGCGGCCGGCAAACATTGACCAGTGGATAGCAACGAACAGTGGCCGATGAACGATGGTAGTGGCGACAGGTAGAGGCAACGGGTGACGAACGGCAACGATAGGCGATGGACAGTAGGTGGGTGACCAATTAGTAAAAAAAAAATCTACTTCTCATTTTGTTCTAAACCTATTTCTAGACTAAAAATTTATCCCACAAATAGAAAAATAAATTCGCCACGAAACAGATTTCCGTCTAAATAGAAATATTGTTCTGAAATAGAAATAAAATGGTTGTTATACACACGTCCTAAATGTTGGTCCCATAAACAACTTTCAAGAGTTCTAAGTATAAAGAATACAAAAGTAATGATTTTCTTGGCACTTTTACTGTTGTAAAAATACTTAGTCGGCTGAGTTCGGTTTATCTTATTTTGGTAAAGTTCATGTAGTCACGCGAGCTCTTATTCACTTTCAAAGTTCGTTCGGACAAACTTTATTTTTTATTTTTTATTTTTTTATTGTATTTTCATCATCCGCTATGTCAATTAGACAGATTCATTTGACTTTAATTTCTTCTTTGTCCGAGGTATGTTGGCATCATTCTTCCTGCCAAACTATTTTAAAAATTCTGGGGTTTCTCGGGATCATCAGAATCAAATGGCCATGGCTATATATATTTATTAAATTTTGGAAATTGGCATCGTTATAAAACTTGCGATTAGCACTACCTAATTCTGCCGTCTCATCTTAATTTTTTTTCAATGAAGGGAAGCTGAGAGTGCTAGTATGAACAAAATAAAGGAGTTAGGGAAGAGAATAAGAACACAAGATTTATAGTGGTTCGGCTTAATCCAAGCCTACATCCACTCTCCCACGATAACAGCCTTCTTGGCTGGATTCCACTATGCAATCAACAAGAGATTACAACGAGTGCAAACACTTAGTAGTAGATCACACTATCTCACTAAGTCACTCTTTTGGTATTTCTCTCACGATTACAAACGTTTAAGCTCTCAAGAGACAAGTATATGATCAAAAGTCGCTCAGACTTTGGAATTATAAATTCTACGCTCCGTCTCTTACTTGCTTATCGGTCCATGATCTCCTTAAATACTCCTCCACTTCCAAACTACCCGTTGGACAGTATCCCGGAGAATCGTCTTCCAATATACCCATTGGACAGCTCTGTATTTAGAAGATTTGGTAGCCGTTGAGTGACAAAGGTAAAATCCCAAATTGATTCCGATCGCCCATACAAACGAAATCTTGGTTTCCATAAGTAAAGCTTCTTCGTATAGAAAGATCTTGTCTTCAACATCCAATTGTCAATCAAATAGATTGAGTCAATCAAATCAATCTTGATGTGGAATCCAAACCAGATCACTAGCCGTTATATGATTGGGCTTGAGTTACGATTCATTGAATCTGGATGTAAAGTCTGAGTCTGTAGACTTTACCATATGAGTCTGTAGACTTTACAATCTGGGTCTGAACATATCTGCTTCTGAACAGATTTAGCTTTAAGGTCTGTACCCAGTTCAGCTTCAGCATAGAGTCTGTCTTCTGGTTCAGCATTCACGTTCAGTCTGGAATTTGTCAGAGTTGACAGACTTCTGATATAGAACAGATTTTGACACTAAAGTCTGGCAGTCTTCAAACTTTGAGTCTCGAGTCTGACAGTCTGCAGACTTTGAGTCTCGAGTCTGGCAGTCTTCAGACTTTGAGTCTCGAGTCTGGCAGTCTTCAGACTTTGACACAGAAGTCTGGAAATCTTCAAAATATACTTTGGACATATGTTACGTTCAGTCTTCTGGCCGTCTTCGTACTTTGACAATATCATTTACATGTTCTATCATCTGCATGGTCTATTACTCAACCATCATAAATATTAGTAGCCTTTGATTTATTTTGTCATCTTCAAAACATCATAAGGGATTTCCCTAACAATCTCCCCATTTTTGATGATGACAAAACAATATCTGAATATGCAGATTTGTAAACATGCTTTTAATTTAAATCAAATGATATCAGAAGATAGCAAATAAATTGAGCATAATAATATATAGAAAATAATCGCAGCTCAATATTATGCCATAGATAATATAATATTAACCAATCAGCACATATGCATATTCATAACTTCTCCCCCTTTTTGTCATAATCAAAAAGCGATAATAATGGATTCACGTAGAGAATGATAACAAATATCTTGCATGAATCACAATTTCCAAAAATCAGCTTTTATCGAATATTAAAGATATGTAATATAGCTCACTTCGATTATATATCAGCAAATATTCAATAAAAATCACGGATGCATCATAAAATGTACGTACCTTTTTTGTCATAATAATATCAATAAGAGATTTGTTTAATGACAAAAGGTAATAAAAGATGCACTAACCGGATTTTTTAGAATAAATTCTGACACATTTACCTTTCCTTCCATCCATAATAAGATCACAATCAATCCAAAAAGATTTTTCCATAATTAATCAATGCTCCCCCTCAATTTGTTGCCTTTTTTTAGATGATCACGATTCTTTTCCTTTTCTTTTGGATTTGCTTTCTCCCCCTTCCGTACGACACATAAGGGATTTCCTCAACAATTTGCAAAAATTTTGCATAAGGAATGGAATCTTTGAACCTCCAGAAGATAGAATAAAATTTTCATGGTTTTCTGATCGAGTTTTCCAAAATCCATATGGAAGATTCTTTTGTGACCTACAAATTCTTATATAACAGATAATAATCTTTGCAAAAATGTCACGTAATATCTTCCTTTGATTTGCGGATCAAACTTGCTAGATATAATAAATCTTCTAAGAATATATCAAGAATATCCATGAATATGCAGTAATATATTTCGAGATCAAAGCAATTTCCTTGAGCATAAATTTCAGATATGCATTTTGCAAAAGGAAAATAAATATTTCTGTCACGTGCTAAAATTGCAATATCTTATATTTATGACAAAATATATAAACAATCATCCAAAATCATAATAAATGCACGTAGAGATTTGCAAGGCGGGATGATAAAAATATTTTCTTACCCATGGTATATGTTTGCAATATACCATTGATTAAAAAAACATTACCAATCTTCGCAGGAGATGCATTTCTGATCGCATCATGATTTGCATAGATTTGCAATCATTCATCCCTTAAAGAATTTCCTGCAATCAACTCATTTCCCTTTTGGTATCCATTCATTTGGATCCTTCCTTGACGTTAGAGTAAAATATGAAATCTCCATAATCAAATATTCTTTCTTAATTCATCATAACAAAGTATTCAAAAAAAGAATATAATGCACAATAATATCTTGCATCATAAATTAATATCACGTAAAACAGATTTTTATTTGGCAAAATATGATAAATCTGAGAGTATAAAATCAAACCAAATAAATTCATTTGTCTTTAAGCATGATATAAAAAATGATCACACGTATCAAATTAAATCTCGAATCACAAATCGCACAATTCTTTCTTCAATAAAGCAAATCAAAAATATGATCATTATAAAATATGAATCAATCAATGATATATCGAATTTCAAGCATAATGAGAATTATGTGCCCAAAAACATTCCTTACCAACTTCTTCTTTTCCTTTATTTCCTTGATTTTCTTATCGGATTCTGAGTGCAGTTCTGAATCGACTTTGATTCTGAGTCGTATCGAGTCGGACTCAGATTCTGAATGTGCCGTCAAGCATATATTTCTTTGCACACCATCTTCTTTCATTGTTCTTTTCTGGCCATTCTGCTTGTATTGTCTTCTTTCACTAAACTTCCTTCCTTTTCTACTCAGCTTTTGAATTTCTCGATCATAAAAGCAAGTTCTTCGTCGTCCATGTCATTTTCTGAGTCTGTTTCATCAAAAACAGCATTAGATATTAAAGCGATGGACTTCTTACCTTCGGGATCTTCATCGTTAAGTTGCTCCACTTCATAGGATTGAAGAGTGCCGATTAATTCATCAACGGTGAGTGGCATAATCCTTTGAGTCTCCCGGATTGAGGTCTTGACATGGTTCCAATCTTTTGAGAGACCTCGCAAGAGTTTGTTGACCTTCATTGGGGCAGAAATTTGCTGACCTTGATATGCTAAACCATTTACAATTTCTGTAAAATGGCTAAACATATCTCCAATCGATTCTCCTTGCTTCATCTTGAAGGATTCATATTTGCCGAGCAGGAAGTTTACTTTTGTCTCTTTTACACGATCGGTCCCTTCATATGTAACATGAAGTCTATCCCAAACTTCTTTTGCTGTTTCACATGAAGAGATTCTGTTATATTCAGCAAGAGACAAAGCGCAATATAAATAATAAATAGCTTTTGCATCAAGCGCTTCTCTTTTGGACAACTCCGTCCGAGACATAGGAGCGGGGGCTTTGGTGTTTTTGTCTTTGCCATTCTTATTTGATGTAGACGCAGCAATGGGGTTGATTCCTCTTTCCACAACATCCCATTGTAAGAGATCTCTGGATCTTAGGAATGCTTTCATTTTGTTCTTCCATACGTCGTATTCATTTCCATCAAAATATGGTGGCCTTGTGTTGCTTTGCCCTTCCATAAGTCCTGGTGCCAACATACTAGCCATAAAGAATCTTTAGCTCAAAAGTAAAAACACTTTTATAAACTGAGCACTTGGCTCTGATACCAATTGAGAGTGCTAGTATGAACAAAATAAAGGAGTTAGGGAAGAGAATAAGAACACAAGATTTATAGTGGTTCGGCTTAATCCAAGCCTACATCCACTCTCCCACGATAACAGCCTTCTTGGCTGGATTCCACTATGCAATCAACAAGAGATTACAACTTCGAGTGCAAACACTTAGTAGTAGATCACACTATCTCACTAAGTCACTCTTTTGGTATTTCTCTCACGATTACAAACGTTTAAGCTCTCAAGAGACAAGTATATGATCAAAAGTCGCTCGGACTTTGGAATTATAAATTCTACGCTCCGTCTCTTACTTGCTCATCGGTCCATGATCTCCTTAAATACTCCTCCACTTCCAAACTACCCGTTGGACAGTATCCCGGAGAATCGTCTTCCAATATACCCATTAGACAGCTCTGTATTTAGAAGATTTGGTAGCCGTTGAGTGACAAAGGTAAAATCCCAAATTGATTCCGATCGCCCATACAAACGAAATCTTGGTTTCCATAAGTAAAGCTTCTTCGTATAGAAAGATCTTGTCTTCAACATCCAATTGTCAATCAAATAGATTGAGTCAATCAAATCAATCTTGATGTGGAATCCAAACCAGATCACTAGCCGTTATATGATTGGGCTTGAGTTACGATTCATTGAATGCGGATGTAAAGTCTCGAGTCGTAGACTTTACCATATGAGTCACGTAGACTTTACAACTGGTCCGAACATATCTGCTTACGAACAGATTTAGCTTTAAGGTCTGTACCCGGTTCGGCTTGAGCATAGAGTCTGTCTTCTGGTTCAGCATTCACGTTCGATCTGGAATTTGTCGAGTTGACGGACTTCGATATAGAACAGATTTTGACACTAAAGTCTAGCAGTCTTCAAACTTTGAGTCTTGAGTCTGGCAGTCTTCAGACTTTGAGTCTCGAGTCTGGCAGTCTTCAGACTTTGAGTCTCGAGTCTGGCAGTCTTCAGACTTTGAGTCTCGAGTCTGACAGTCTTCAGACTTTGACATAGAAGTCTGGAAATCTTCAAAATATACTTTGGACATATGTTACGTTCAGTCTTCGCCGTCTTCGTACTTTGACAATATCCTTTACATGTTCTATCATCTGCATGGTCTATTACTCAACCATCATAAATATTAGTAGCCTTTGATTTATTTTGTCATCTTCAAAACATCATAAGGGATTTCCCTGAAGCCTCGAGTGAGGTCAGATCAAACTTCAACCTTGTTAGTAAAACATTTTGCGGGACCATTTTTCAACCCTTGAATGGCTTCGCGCGCAAGCCTTCCTCATCGAAAAGACCAATATACTCTTCAATATAATAATAATAATAATAATAATAATAATAATAATAATAATAATAATAATAATAATAATAATAATAATAATAATAATAATAATAATAATAATAAAACCCAAGTCATACGAAGAGATCATGTGAATAGACCTGTCAAATGGGTGAGTCAGGTTGAATTTACGTCAAGCCAAAAATGCTCTCACCCAAATTGATCCATTTGACATCTTTTGATCTATTTACTTATGATACAACTTTAGTGATCTATATCCAACCAAACCCTTCCAATCAAAAAAAAAAAAAAAACAACCCAACTCATAATCAACCTAGCCAACCCGACCTGAGATCTAATCTTAGCAATATTTCTCTTTAAATTATTCCCTTTAAAGAATCGGCAGCTCCATATACCGGCTTATCGAGTTAGCAAAAACATTCAAGGGTCAAGTTATGGGTGGGGGCATGAAGGTGGTTATAAAAGTCTTGCTCGAGCCATCCATAAATCATGAAATGGGTTTCTACTCTTGACCAATCGCATTATGATTCTATACATTAAATTCTGTAGTTTTTTTTTCTTTTTTTGGTCAGAAAAATAATTGTATTCATGACTTAAAAGGATATATGAAAATACATAGACTTTCATGGTAAAGCAAACCGAAGCAAAGTAAAGGCCAGAATACTACAAAGCAAAGCCAAATCCAAAAAATAAGGAGGATCAACAAAGCACCAATAGGGTTAAGCATATATGCATTCCAAAAGAACGGATTTGTCAAACAAAATAATTGACGACCAATCACTAGATCTCATATCATCATTAGTGATGAGCACATGCCACATATTCTTTCCCCAAAAACTACACCGTTACCAATTAGCGTTGCACGCCTAGGTTCGGCTTTCTCTACACCATTGCCGTACAGAGGCAACCAAAATAAGTTGAATAAACACAAATCTAACCTTTGGAACAGCAAATCATCATAATTTAGCAAAGACGCCACAACTCGTGTGATCATCATTGAAATTGAAGACAAAGAACCTTACACGAACAAAGCACGTCAATATCGAATCCCCGAAAACATTACTAGACTCCCAAATTTAAATCAGGAAAGAAACTCTCAGGTCTAGAATTAGATTTGAGAGTTCAAACTATCAAATCTAGAACTAGATCGAAAGAGCACAACTCTCAAATCTAGATCGAGAGAAAAAAAAAGAGGTAAAAAGAAAAAAAAAACCTCAAAGAAAATTAAAACATATGTAAGGGAGGGCGAGACTAGCTCAAACCCTCCCCATAGTGGAAGGTAGAAGAAAATAGAGAAAAGAGAAGAGTGAGGAAAAGACTTTTCGAATTGTTAGATGCCAGCCATATATATTGTCACTAATGTGTTTCCCAGCGTCAACTTTGAACATAAACACAAAGGTGTCTAATTAAAAATCCTGCCCTCCAAATCTCAACTTTATGTTCTACATTTAGATTGGTCCGGTCTATCATGTGATCACAAATAAAATAAATTACAAACAAAAATTCCCCAACATCCGTGCTATGGCAAGCTCTTAGACTAAATCATTGGCAACATGTTCTCTTTTCACAGCCTTCCACTCTCGGTACATAAGGAACACGACCCATTCGATTAGGAAAAATCATCGAAAAATTTAAGATCTATTGTGTTTTGCCAATTAAATCGTAAACATTTTTATTGTATCAATTGAATTTTAAAAATTTCATGTTTTGCTAATTAAATTCATTTGATCAAACCAAAAATCACTAACTTAGACACAAGTCATCCTATGTGACATGGTCAGCACTAATGTGAATAATTTTTTAATAATTTTTTAATTTTTTTCAAATTATTTCTTTTTTTAGTTCTTTTTATTATTATTATTATCTTTCTCTTTCCTTCTTTGCTTTCTTCTTTCTTTGACCAGCGAGGGTCATCGTGCCCTCCTCAACCGCTAGCGAGGGCTAGGCACCCTCGCAAGCCACGAGTGAGTGTCACGGCCCTTGCTCGGGCTAGCCCAAATTTGGGAGTCTCTCCCACATCCGCGACCCTCACCTACAATCAATGAGGGTGTCATGGCCCTTGCCAACAATTGACAAGGGCCTAGCAACCCTTGCCAATTACAATAAGAAAAAAAAAGGAAAAGAGAAGAAAAAAAGGAAAAAATAAATCATAAAAATTTAAAAATTATCTATGTTTGTGTCGATCATGCCACATAGGATGACCAGTATCCATATCAATGATTCTCCGCTAAAATTGTATGGTTAGATTCAATTAACAAAACGTAAAAAGGTTTGGGACACAATTAACATAATTAAAAAATTTAGGATTGAATTAATAAAAATGCAATAGGTTTAAAACTGATGGGACAATTTTCCTAGTAAATTTCCAAAACTAAAGTCAAATGGACAAACATTTATTCATAAGTGGCCAAAACAAAAATAGTTTATGATCGGTATTTTTCAATTTTGTCAATTTAGTTTTAAACTTTTACACAAAATTTCAATGTAATCATTCTGAATAATTTTTGTTAGAAATCACTATGTAGTAATTCAGTTAGTAGTAAACATCCTATGTGGTGGACTGCCACGAGAGCAATTTCCAACAAAGATTGGCTGTGAGAACCACATTGGAGTTTTCGTAAAAATTGACAAACTTAAAAAGTTTAAAACTGAATTGACATCCATTCAATAAATTTATGACTAATTAAACAATTTCCCCCAAAGAATCCACTAATTCATCAAAGAAGTACAGATTTACAATTGTTCAATTAAATATTTCCTAGTCCTATATTATAATTAAACCCATAGTGTTTAACCTCAGGTTTTTGATGGGTAAAATCAATCACGGGAGATTACCTCACGGCATCCAAACACTCATGCCCTCAGTAAGACGAGCGATCTTAATTGGATGTATTGCACAGATCACCGAGTAAAATCCACAAAGAATACGCCCCGAATATTGCGGTTTGTGGACTTCTTTTGTGCAGCTACGAAACAAATAAAGACAAAAACCACCCTTTGAACTATATGCATGCCATGAACCCACATTGAAACCGAATTCACCAAGATATCCTGTACGTGAATAAGAGCCAATTTGGACTTGGAAACGACGGCAAATTCGAGCTTTCAAGAAATCCCCTTTTCACATGCTTTTATCCGTTTCGGGTTTCATGTTTCAGGCGAAAAAATGGAGACATATATCAAGAATATACTCACTTATATTAGATGGAAGAGCTGTTAGGATTATATCTCAAAATGTATGTGTACTACCACAAATGATTGAACTTGTCGAGATATTTTGCCAATTAGTCACTGAAAAGTTCTAAGTATGTCGAACACTTATTACATAGTTGATGTTGTTCCAACCCAGAACACGGGCTAATCCCTAATACAACTTATAGGCCTGCGCTTATCGTCTTCCCGGAGACAACACAGGAAAGCTTTGCTCGTTCCAGAAAAAGTTAGCCGGATCGGATGCGGTCTTCACTTTCACCAATCTCTTAAAATTGCTTTTGAAATATTTCAAACCCCAGACACTTGCTTGAGCATAAGTAGTATTGATGACGTAGTTCCTCCCCAAGTCAAGATCCCTATAATTCATATAAGCTGCTCTTGGAAATCGTGAAACATAAGGTGCCATATAATCATACAACTCTCTCATCCAATTAATTTTCTGATTGTTTTCCTCTTCACTGTCCCAAGTAACCATGTACTGAATTTGGTACATATTCCCTCTCCGGTGTGGGAAAGGAGTCGCCGAGTCGGAGATCTGGCTCATTACCCCGCCATAAGGTGTTAAAATCAGGTAAGACGTCTCGTCTTCGATGAGCTTATTCCACAGACCTTGCAAAGCACTTTGCGAAATAGGCTCCATCACGTAGTCGGATTTCGCCTTGAAAAAGGATCTGGACGATTGAGTCCGGTTGAGCAAGACTTTGGGAGATCCGTCTTGAGAGAATCCTGCAAAATAAAGGACGGATTGAATCCAACTCATCTCCGTGCAGCTTTCACGCGTCAAACCCAACTCGGGAAAGCTTTCTTGAATTGAAGGCAGGAGTTTTTCAATCTTGCCGAGGTACAAGCCCCCGAATGAGATGCTGATTGTTTTGTTCGCCAAACTCGAAGATGAAGTGACAACTCCTGTCACAGCATGGAGGAAGAGGTCTTCATGAAGCTTGTATGCAACATTCTGCCACTTGTACAAAAGCATAGTTGCATTTTCTTCAATGGTCTTTCCCACTTCAAATACAGTGACGGTTGGAGGGACAGGAACCAGCACAAATTTCCAGGCAAATATGACACCAAAGCTTGCTCCTCCACCTCCTCTAATAGCCCAAAAAAGATCTTCACCCATTGCTTTCCGATCCAAAACCTTTCCATTAACATCAACAATTTTGGCATCGATCACGTTGTCGGCTGCTAGACCGTACTTTCGAAATATCGTGCCAAACCCACCCCCACTCACTTGCCCTCCAACTCCAACAGTAGGACAACTACCAGCTGGGAATCCCAAAACCTTGCTCTTTTGAGAAATTGCATAGTACAATTCTCCTAATGTTGCTCCAGTCTCCACCCATGCACTCTCTTTCTCGACGTCCACCTCAACCGACCTCATGTTCCTGAGATCGATTATGATGAAGGGCATTTGGGATACGTAGGAGAGGCCCTCATAGTCATGGCCCCCACTTCGCACCCGCACATGTACGCCGAGCTTCTGGGAGCATACTATGGCTGCTTGTATCTGAGATGGATTGACCGGGGTAACAATGAGTTGTGGGCTTGGTGAGGAAGTGTTCAAGAATCTGAGGTTTTGAATGGAAGACTGCAAAAGAGAGATGTAAGTTGGATCTTTTCTTGTTGTGATGGATTTGGAAGTGGAGTTGGATTGAAGTGGATGAAGGGAAAAGCATTGGAGAAAGGAGACTTGATCAAAGCTGGAAGCTACATAGCAAAATGAAAGGAAGATTATGGAAATTAATGGAAGATTAGCTGCCATTGAATCCCCCGTGTTCTACTTACATTTGCTGATGTAAAATAAAGAGAGGTTGGCTTAATATTTAAAGACAACCGATTTATAGCTGAGAGAAACCACCTTGACAAGTGACGTGGGAGCACAAGGTCCAAGAGGAGACGGCATCTTAGATGGAGTTTACTAATAAAACTCGTCCGGCTGAGTATGGTTTTTCTAGTTTAATGTTTCCTAATTCTTTGTTCCGTAGCTACAATAAATAAGAAGTGCTTCTCAATTGTAAGACTCGGATTTGTGAGTTGATAATATGTGAGAATTTATCTCAAGTGAGCAATTCTTTCAGTTCTTCATTCAATTCAGAGTGGTGGTGAACCTTAAAGTCCTTTGGTTCTTTATCTAATTCATTGATGATAAGCCTTAAATTTCTTTATCCTTGATTGATGGATTACTCCTTTTTGTTGTGGTGGTAAAGTATTTTATCCCAAAATTCTTTTTCCACAAACATGTCAAACACTTTCGTCTTGTCAAACAAGTTCATCAATCTCACCCATTCTCAACATGCATCAAGAAGGATAAACCATATTTTTTTAACCCAACTGATATGAGGGATTCAGCAAGAACCAGCTGATACTCGAATATGATTGAGCCAAATCCGTGGTTAGTTGCACTTGGTGGTATGGAGAATCGAATCTTCTAATAAGCCTCATTCAGGGATGCATGCCCGTGTTCTTTCAACTGATAAGACTACCCCGTGTGGTTTTCATGGAAGTTACAAATCATCTCTAACCCATATCCAATGAAGACAAATCCTAGGTTTGAAGATTTTTATTTTTCGAGATTTGAATATGAAAGGAGAATATTGTTATAGCAATTATTAGGTGGATATTTTGGCCTTCTTCTCTTGGAGGTGAGCATATTATTTGGAAGATCTCAATGGCTCATATGGACAGCCTGTAACCTCTTGTAGGTCGTCAAAGGAAAAAAGTTGGTCAAATCTGTTTTCTAATAACTTGTCATAGTTTGCACACGGAATCCATCTTCCAGCACGAGGAAAAGCTGAAGAAAATGAAATGGGTTTCATAGAGATCGCTAGTCTTTGGTCATCAGAGGTTAGTTTTGACATCTTGCTCATGTTTCATGAACCCAATCACAACGAACATGCAACTTTTAAAGCATGGATTTGCATTGTAACATTTATTTTTAAATGATAACCTTAAAATGGAAAACCTATCAACCAGAACTGGTTGAACGAATGTAATGTATAGAACAGGATCTGTTCTTTGTGGAGAAATTATCCAATCAGTTATAATATTATTGTACGAATGTCTATTCATTTTTTCAATTTTTCTAATTCAATTATAAACCTTTGTATGAAATTTCAATGTAATTCTTCTAGCTAATTTTCGCCAAAAATGACTAATATGTCGATGTGCCATGTAGGATAGCCAACGATGACTAAACCACCATGCCTACGATTTCTGACAAGAATTAACCGAAATAACTATATTGAAATTCTACGTAAGAATTTAATTGGTAAAATTAAAAAGTTCAAAACTAAATTGGTATCTATACAATAAATTTTAAACTGATTGAATAATTTTCTCCTAACTTACAAGAATTAGTGGAACGAATGCAATGTACAGAAACAGGATGCGATCTTCATGGAACCAACAAATGAGGTTGACCCTACTTTAATCAAAGGTTGGACGTCACGCGGTGGAAATTCAAGGGTGCTTGATATATTCAAGCCGTTTACTTGTCCTTTTAAATTTCTTTGTGCACTCTTTTTTATTTTTTTTTGGTCAATCTAGATTTGTGTGGTTGGAATCCAAAACCTTTGCTTCAAACCTTTCTCGATCAATCTTTTGCCTACTACAAAATGGACACCACTTCCGGTTTTCGTATGCTTCGAGATTACGATAACTATCAAATTGGCCCACGTCAAGCTGTACGAATTTTCACGTCTTTCCACTCGAGACGATGAACTTGACTAATGGAAATTTTGCGTCCTCCATTTTCTTTGTGGAAAGTAGTATCCATGTTGGTCACAGGATTTAGCAACGCCAATTGGCCAAAAAAATTTCTGGTGCAAAATACTTTTCATGGTAAACTTTTTCCTCACAATTTTGAACCAATCACCTTTCAGCACTTGCACATGATGGGAAAATTATCCAATCAATTATTAATCTATTTTATGGATGCCTATTCAGCTATAAACTTTTCAACTTTGCCAATTTAATTCCAAACCTTTGCATGAAATTCCAATATAATCATTCAGGCTAATTTTCATTGGAATTGCTGAAATGGCGATGTGCCACATAGGACATTGGCGATGGCAGGACCTGTCATGTCAACGATTTCAGCGAAAATTGACCATAATAACTATGTTGGAATTTTACACAAAGGTTTAGGATTAAAGTGGCAAAAAATTTAAGATTGAATTAATATCCTTCAATAGATTTAGGACTAATTGGGTAATTGTTTATAAAACTAAAATTTTCCTTTATTTGAAAGCAAGAAACTAGTTTTTTTTTTAATTGAATGGCTACATATAAATTGATTAGAGTAAACATAAAATCCAACATAATCCATTATCTTGAAAGAAAAAAATTGCTTTTCAAAATCAGAGACTTTGATTGTCTCTAATGTTAGGTTATTGGACAGAAACTTAAGCTCCAAAATACTGCACATCTCTACTGTTTAAGAACATGTATTTAAGATTTTTTTTATCACATGCTATCTTCGTAATAGTGGAAAAAAACACCACAAGTGTCATAACTTTTATACAGCGCTTACTTGAGTACTATAACATTTTTCAATCACTCGAGTGTCATAACTTTTCTATGGTGCTCACATAAGTGCCGTAATCTTTTTTCCCAATCTCTTGAATGCCATAAAACTTTTTAATTAATCACTTGAATGCCATAAATTTTTAAAAATTTTCATCACAAATCTCATGTCATGCCGAATTTTCGATACTTGAATGAACATTGCTAAAAGATATGGCAATCGAGTAACAATTTTTTAATAATCATGACACTCAAGTGATTGAAAAAAAATTATGGTGCTCAAATGAGCGTCATACAAAAATTATGACACTTGTAGTGTCATTATCCCTCACAATAGTGATTCCACTCATATCATAGCGCCTTGGAAAATTTTGTTCGCAGTTGCATAATTAGAATTAATTTATGTTTGATAAACAGTAATGGTGCTATTCTAGGTTTTCAGAAAAAATGCTTTTTCTTCGAACGTTATCAAGATATAAATGTGGTGATACAATAAATCTAATATATAAACTTGGCTCCTCCTCATTGATGATGATGTTTAGTTACAACTCTGAAATCTGTCAAATTAACATTTAGTTTTAAATTTCTAATACTTAAATTTAAATCTAAATGACATCTGATACACACACACACACGGCTCCTCTTCATTGAAGATGCAAATTGATTATGACTTTAAAACCTGTTAAATTTAACTCTTTACTTCTGGAATCAAAATCAATATACAAATTCATAGAGTTGTGCTAGCATCACCGTCTCACGGTGTGATCGTCAAAAAATGGCCACAAAATTTTAGTTTGTCCAACACAAGTGCGTGGAAATTTTCAAACAAAACATAGATCTCTCTCATGAAAAATGTGTGATTGAGGTTTGACCGTCCATTTTCCAAACTAATGATACAATTAGCCAAGCATTTCCCTATATTCATAGAGTTGTGCTGTCATCACCATCGGATGGTGTGATAGTCAAAGGTTAGCCACAAGGTTTTCCTTTCTCCAACACAAGTGTGTGGCAATCTCCAAGCAAAACACAAATCTCTCTTTCTCTCATGAAAAATGTCTAGCTGAGGGTTGACTGTCCGTTTTCCAAGCTAAAGGTACGGTTAGCCAAGCATTTTCCATGAACAATCTTGCAATATAAACCTATTTTCTATATTACTCAATTTTACATTTTGTTCACAATGTCATCAAATAAAAATATCCACATTCTACAATATTTTACCTTTGGTAAATGGTGAAATGTCTAAAACTTGTAAAAAAAAAAAAAAACTTATATCATTCACTTGGCTATGATAAAATGTAGCAATGATCGCCAATAAATTGACATTTAACTAAGTTTTGTACCAATGACGCCACTTTGTAAATACTTTTTATATTAATGTAATTGTAACATAAAATAGTTCATAGTTTCGAATAATTTATAGTATGTTGCACTCATTTATAATAAAAATGTCTTAAACTGTGCAACATTTCAAATATTAAAACATATGCATTGTATGACATTCTGTGTACTTAATTACGATCGAACATTATAAGTTTTTATAGAACATAAATTAGAGGAAAACATAAATTATTGATGTTTCCACTAAGTCACATCCTAACATTGTCAATTCGCAAAATTTGTTTCTTCTTTTGTTTAAACGAGCTACGTTCATCAAAATTAAGTTGAAAATGTGATAATAATTCCATTTTATTAGTTGGTGCACATGTGACCAACTAAAATCACCAAATCTTACACTGAATAATAGGCCCTGCACGAAAAAGAGGGTTCTAGTAAAAGAAAATTAGGAGAAAAACCAATAGAAGCCATAAAAAAATATATAATATATAAAATAAAATAAAATAAAAACGGAAGAAATGTACTCTTAAACCGGCTAAGGATTTATTGGGCTATCATCCAATTTTATTTTTTTTTTGTCTATTCTCTAGAACAGAAAAAGAACATAAATTCGTTGGATAACATCAATTAATTCTTTTATTCCCTTAAACAAATCAGTTGTCACGGAATAGATTTGGCACAAAATCAAGAAGTAAAAAAAAAAAACTATTTTTTTGTTCCCAAGAAGAAAAAGAGAAATAAGGTCATTTTAATGAAATAACCTCAACAAAACCTCTTTACACAATTGACAGAAGGCCCAGTCTCCTAACCTCATCCAAGTCCCTATTTTTCGAAAAAAAAAAAATAAATAATTCAGAAATTTGGGAAAAATTTTGGAAATTAGATTTTAAGTAGTTTTATTAAATCTTAGTGTTAATTCTAGTTTAGAATTAGTTTAGTATAAAAAATGTGAAAATCTTTTGATGAAAATTAGATTCAATATTGAATAAGCTCTTACGGCTTTACTATACAGATTTTGAATGCCATTTTCTTTTAAAGACAATGCTAAATCACAAAAACTTGATGATTCCTCTAAGAGAAGATGTCTTCTTCCCTTAAGATGCAATTAGAGACACCCTTTAAGATTATATGCAATTCTATTTTAATAGAAAATTAGACAGCTCTAAATATTTTTTTTGCATTACCATTTGTCTTGTGTTCAAAGCAATCGAATAAACTTGTGCTCCATGGATTTCTAATGTCATTTGCTTGAAGATTGATGAATTTGTGCACCAACTTTAGGATCGCCTCCATCCTCAATTGTTCTATCATTGCCTGTTCCACAAAGCAACAATTGTTCTTCTTCTTGCAGCTAAAAAAGCTCAAAATGTCTATGCACTTGTTTATTGTAATTCCCAAAGATTTATTGTCAACCCTATCATATTGTGAGTTATAAACTAGTAGGACTGGACTGTCTATTTCCATCTATTTTTGACTGACTATTACATTGGATTTTCTAAGCCATCTTAGAATATATATATATATATATATATACCTCCGTGCACCGCTTCACAGCGGAGTAAACCCTGGAGGAGTAGTAGAGTCACCACCACCCTTGCTGCCCCGTTTAAGTCGTAAGTTCTTTTCTCGCAAGGCAGATGACCCAGTAATTCGAACTTAGGACCTCTCCCGAAAGGAACTTGCGCTCAACAACTACGCCGCCGCCACGGGTGGTTCCATCTTAGAATATTTTGATCTACTAAATCCTTACAAAAGTATAGTTTTATCCAAATATGAACTGTTAAGTCTCCAATGAAGTTTTTATAATTAAATGAAAAAATTGGGAATATAAATTTTTGGGTTGTACCAAATGCATTTCTTTTCTTTTTTCTATTCCGAGAATAGAAATTTTGTAGAGTAATCAAATGCATTCTTTTGCTCGGAAACTTATCTAGGGGATAAAAATATAAAAAAAAATATTTCTAAACAATAATTGTTCCCGGAATAAAAATGTTACCTGACGCACTCTAATTTTTTTCCTCAAGTTGCCTACACAAAACTTGAGGTGGAGAAAAATAGCATTATTGATTTGAATCTCTCTACAAGATTGTTACCATATGTACCCCCACATTCAATTCCAATCTAGAGTTTTGATCATCATTTAAATTTAATTTTTCAAAGCATCGTTATGCTTTCGATCAGTGCTTTCCCACTTCCATGAATGCTGGCCTTCTTTTGTTTCACTAGAGAAAAGGCTAGTCTTTTGTTACATAAAATAAGTAATTCAATTTGCGTGATCAAAATTCACTAATCATTGTATCAATATTTTGAATAGATAATCGACTCAAATCGATATATTTATACATAGGAAATTGTCTAATTAATCATAAACTTATTACACGAGATGTTTATTCAATTCTGAATTTTTCAAATTTTCTGATTTAGTCCTAAACCTTTACATGATTTCCAGCGAGTTCCTTCTGATAAAATTTCATCAAAAATAGCTAACGTAATGGTCCAATCATCGCAGGCCTTCCTAAATGGCACACCACTACGTCAGCGATTTCTTGTGAAATTTCACCTGAAAGATTATATTTCAGTTTCATATAAAGATTTTGGACTAAGTTAATAAAATTAAAAAGTTTAAAAATGAATTGGCGTAGTTACAATAAATATAGGACTAATCAGCTTTATTTATTTACTCACGATCAATTCCAACTTGGCGTGCCTTCATTTAATGAATCTCTCTCTCTCTCTCTCTCTCTCTCTCTCTCTCTCTCTCTCTCTCCATTCTACAGAATCCATTATTTGTGATTTTACCTGCGACGTTACACCCAAAGGACCCCCGTTGACCATTTATCATATGTCTGCATTTGCAGGTCGCAGGCTATCCGTGAAGAATGAGGACGGTGAGAAAGGGGGCTCTGTACGAGAGATTTGGAGAGCATTGGAATTTACGGGTCATTGAGTTCGAACTCAAGCTCGCCCATCCACAAGACGAAGGTTAGATTCGAATGAAAGGAAGCATGATTAGATAATTCAACTTGTGAGGCTACCCTAGCCATTAATATGAAGATTTCATTTAACTTGCTGATTATTTTGTGTTTTGGTGAGATTCAAATTTTTTATATCGCACAAAATAGTAGAGGTTTGCTTTTAAAAGATGAAAAAAAGCTATCAAAAACCCTAAACTATATCCATTAAAACACATTTATCCTAATTTTTTTATGATATCAAAAACCTTAAATTATGCTTATTATAACATGTTTGTTTAAAATTTTTATTGTAATATAAAAAAACTCAATTTTGTATTCATGTGACACATTTACTTTCCGCCAAACGATTTTTCAGCAAAAGCAATTTTTTTTTATTTCACTTTAGTCATGTGGGCATCACGTTAACACCATTTGCTTTCCGGAGTTTTTAACAACGCTCATTAATGGAACTTTGATGAGGAATGGATATATCACACGGATACAAGTTTGAGACTTTTAGTGTCATCAGAAAAAAATTGAATAAATATATCACAATGCACATAATTTGAGATTTTTGGTGGCTTTTACCTTTAAAAAAAAATTGTTACACATGCTGATTCGTTTGGGCATATCTGTAGTTATTCTTAAAAGTAGTATGTAGGTTCACAATAGTCAGGCGAGTCAACAGTTTTTGAAGAAGCAAATATTAATGCATATTAGTTGCTTGCAATCGCCGCAGCATATTTTACGATGGCTAATTTTTTAAAGCTCCCCCTTGTTATTTATTTTAGCAGTCCATTGATTTTCATCGACTAATTATGCTAAACAATATCTTTCTTCAGAAATTGATTAAAAAAAAAAGATAATGTAACAAGGAGGAATCATTCAGAAAGTAGGGGGTCTGTAATGTCAATACAAAGAAATTGCCTCATTGTTAGGAGCATTAAGTTTACAAGTTCTTAAATCAAGAGGCATATTGCCCAGTAAAATTCGAGCGTACGGCTAAGTTAAAGAGAACACACTAATAGATGGAAGAACTATAGAAAATGTTATATACTCCTCTTTAAGGACAAATCTTTGAGAGCTAATTGTCTGATTCAGTACCTCAACTATATCAATTTTCAAGTATTTTCTACTTCGTGTAGCGAATTTACAACCTATTGACATAGTTAATTAATTGAAACTTTTAATATATATATATATATATATATATATATATATATGGAACTATTATTCGACATGACAAGCGTTTTCACTTCAAATCACTTTAGCAATTTCCAATGAAAATAGTTATAAAAAAAAGGCTACAATAGGATTTTACACAAAAGTATAAAACTAAATTGGCAAAATTGAGAAATTTAAGACTAAATTAACATCCTAACTGATTCCACAATTTCCTCGTGAACAAGTTAATGAATTCTATTATTTATAAAAGAAAACAAAAATGAACTAATCCAAACGGCAACCTAGCCTTCACAAATTTTCTTTGAATTCTTCAATAAATGAAAATAGAAACAAATGAATCTTGATAGCACATAAGGCTCTGTTTATTTTCCGGAAACGAATATTTTGGGAAGATATAATGATTGCTTATATTGCTTAAAATAATTAGTCAAAGAGATACATTCACACTATCAACAACAATTTATGTATGAATATTTTCATGGATGATGAAAATATTTTCATTCATTTATTTTTTGTAAGCAACACAAGCTACTATTTTTTATAGAATATTTTCTAAATCATTCATTTTGCGCGAAACAACGGAACAATTGATCTTCACAAATTTTTGTTCAAATTCTTCATGTTAACTTTTGATTTACATCACTCAAAAGTCGTGGCAAGACTTGTCTGCATTTTTTTGTCAAACACCCATTTTTTTCTTCTTCTTCTTCTTTTTTCGAAGTCGGACACCCATTAAAAGTCTAACTTAGCACATTTTTGTTCAAATTTTTCACGTTATATCTATAACCTCTTATTCCTTCTCTCGAAAAGTAAAGCAATTGGTTAGTCCCCATAGATCTCCGAACATTAAGAAGCCCGTTCAAGCCTCCAAGTTTTACTAGTAATTAGGACCTTTTGTTCTTCAAGCAAACATTCAATTTCACAAAGATAATCCACTTTTCAAAATCCTTTTCTTTCACCACTCCCTCTTCAACCAGCCGAGTTACTCACCTTTCAGTTTTCAAACCTCTCCTCCAATAAAATGCTTGAGCTCCCCAAGTTCCTTTATTTCGAAGGATACTGATAAATTTTCCTTTGTCCATCAAATTTTCTATTGGTCATCTCTAGTGATGATAAGATCATCCACGTGCACATAAAGTCTAAGTTAGCACATTTTCTTCAAATTCTTCACGTTAACTTTTGATTTACGTCGCTCGAAAGTCGTGGCGAGACTTGTCTGCATGTTTTGGTCAAACGGTCTTTCTTTTCCGAAGTCAAACGCCCGTTGAAAGTTCAACTTAGCAGCCTCGTTTCCTGGCTCTCTTCGCTTGTTCCGGAAGACAAGAACGTTTGACTTATGGATCGTATCTTGAATGGATATCGAAGAAGAAAATGGGTCGAAAATATAAGAGTGTGAACTTGCGAAAAAACCTCAAGTACATATCGTGCACGTCATTACGGACATCAGCTTTGTAAACAGTTCATACCCAGACCATTTGAAGCTAATTTACAATCGACTGTAATACCACAGTCCGGCATAGATCTCGCCCTCCAAATTATCCTGGACTTCATATCGCACGGCCCAATCCTGTCCTCAGGACACGACCACGAGCAACTAAAGTCTCGCTTTCAAGCACCAACAACTCTTTTTGATGATCAGGGTTCATTTTATTGAAATAATGTCCTACATCACTTAATGACATGTCCTAAATACAATCTATAATCATGTGGTATCCCTCCACCTATAACTTAAGCTTTTAGATGTTAAATGCTTATTACTAGGCAAAATTACCAAATTCTGAAGGGAATTGATAAAAACCTTGGTAAGTAAATAAATACCACATGAATATAAAGAGTATTAGGACAGACTGTTAAGTAATGTATGACAATACTTCAATAAATAGTTTCCAAAATTTTGCTGTTGATAAGCTTTTTCTTTCTTCTACTTGGAACCGTATGCACCACGGATGATATAAGACAAGTTAACTTTGCCAATGCGCGGATAAACTGAGCAAACGTTGTTATCACGGTAAAGTTAATGAAACTCCTCGGAAAATGTTGATGCACCACCGTAATTTTTCTTCCTTTTTTTTTTAATGATCGTGAGGATAACCGGCGCCGTCGCAAACTACATCTCTCATTTGAATGAAGCTTTTAATCAGAAAAGTACCTTGTTAGGGTAGGTTGCCTTGCTTCATTCGTCAAGGACTTCACCGCTGACAAAGAAGTTGTTCCAGGATTCTTTTGGGTTTTAGTGGTCCTGGGCATATGGAGCAAAGCCTACAAGAACCTGATATGTTCTTGAAGAAAAAAGGGTACTTTCGTGATTCTATTTTCAAACCAAGAAATTAGATCATGGCTCTTGGAATTTCATCATTGACATGCCTTCTCGAGATACTTCCATAAACGTCCAATAGGGATATCTAACGGGACGTTTTCACATCTCCACTAGAGACATTTCCCTACCACTCCCCATCGTCGCAGTGAAATTGAGATATATTCCAACGTCAATCCATAAAAGAAAATAATTATAGTCCCAACAACACGAATGAATAAACTGACGGTACAATAGAGCTAAGAAAGATCCCGAATGTATTCAAATGTAAATATAACCAACACTTAGATTTTAAAGTTATCAAATATAACCTTTGGTCCACAGCATTAACATTTGACTACATAATGACATTAACCAAAGGAAATCTAGTGTAAGCAATAGCGTTGATAGAACTGAAATGACACATCAGACAGACACAAAGCACCAAGACTGCACTATCTTCTGATTCACCACTGCCTTTTTCTACCAAATAGTTAAAACGGTGTCGTTAGGAGTTTGACTAGCCGACTCAAACTGTATAAACCAGAGAATAGTTTGACGTGAATGGGGGCAACAGATAATTATCAACAAGACAATTATGGATCAACTACAGGAAATATGTAACTTAGAAAATTATCCTATACCTATAAGTCCAATGAGCAACCTCGCATCCCATTCAGGTGTTGTGTTACAGAATGACGTGCATTCAATTGACCTTTCACTGCAGAGCTAATAACGTCACTTGGTTTCTCTCATTCTTCTCCAACTCTCTCTCGTTCTCCTCTGACTTCTGTCAGATGTGGTTTTCTTCATCATCATTTCTAGATCATCTGTACGTTTGTGATGTTGAGAGTCATGTATAAGTGACACCAAGCCCATAATCTGCCACTCTCCCATACTAATCCTCTTCCATCAACAATTTGCAGACGACACTAATTGACAGAGATTAAATCCAAAGAGTCCCTCAATTGAAGTCGTTCGTATACTAAAGCAGCTGCTTTATTCTAAACATATTGTAAGCCATTGTGAAAATATGAGATCCGAAGGCTAGACAAATGTCAAAGTTACAGACATCAAAGAGAACACCAGACAAGCAATTATTTTATCCACACACATGGACTAGTTGGCATTGCCATAAACGGCACTGATCTTACAAATCAGTTCAAACCAGTCATAAACAGGACTGGTCTGTAGATCGATCTAGTTTTGTGGACTGATATCCATGATTAATCCACTGCAGACCAGTCCATATTCTAGATAAAAAGTAACTTTTCTGTTTGTTCTCTTTGATATATGTATCTTCATCATTTTTCTAGCTTTCAAATTCTATCTGGGCTTATAATATTTAATCAATAAAGCAACTGATTTTGCACAAGAATGAATTCAATCCGCTCTCTTTGGGTTCTTCTTCCATCCAAAATAGTTTCTACAGGGACTAGATCGAAGAAGATCAGTATGGACTTGGTGTTGTTTCAGTATGACTCTCAATGTCACAAAGGTACAGGCAATTTAGAAACGATGATGAAGTGTGCGACACCCTAGAGAAGTTAGAAGACAATGAAAGAAAGGTGGAGGAGAATGAGAGAATTCATCAAGCAGCATTATCCTCTCTACAAGCGAAGCATGATATGGAGAGATGTCTACTGTAAAAGGTCAACTGGATGCACTTCACTCCATGATACGACAATGTCTAAATGGGATGAGAGGATGCTCATTGAACTCAGAGATATAGGTTGAATATCTGAATAACGCTTTGTGTTATTGGCTGTAACAGCTTGGACTTTGAAAATCACATGAATTTGTCCACATAGATATCCTTAAATCAATTCATAATTGTGTCTTGTTTATTATTGGTTGGCTCCAACTGACCTTACAATCCAAGTTTTGAAAAATATTATTGGTTTATTCTGTATCTTTAACCAAATTAGATGCATAATCTCACTTTTCTTTTATTTCTTAGTATCTTCTCTAGGTAAACTCACAACAATCGATTAATAATGATCGATAACAGAATCCTTTCTCCCTCTTTTCTATACCGAAAACCATACTGAGCAATATTTGGCCACAAACCTCGAACACTCCTTTGTCCTCCCGGCGTATCAATATTGCAGAGTTTCTCCACAGGCAGCAATCAACAAGTGCCATTAAGTAACATTCTACCACAGACTTCAATTCCTCCTGGTCCTCCCGGGAAACCAATCTACTGGAGTTCCCCCACCAAAAGCAATCAATGATAGCAGCTAAGTTGAGCAGCAGATGTATCCTACATCCAACACAATCATTCACTTAAGAATTTATGGTAAAAGCGAACCAGAAGTCCTAAACCTTTTATGCAGAATGTAATCAAGTCTTAAACTTTTCAATTGGTTTAATTAAGTCCCAAAGATCTTTTTCAAAAGGTACAATTAAGTCATTTTCAATATACAGTACCTAAAATTGCAATACACGACTTTCTTATTTGGCAGGGGACAGAAAGTAGTATGCTACTTTTTTGATTTCACAGACATTTGCAAAATTACCTGTGTTTTGGCAAATTACGTGTGTCATCCAGGAGCAGTAAGTTTGACATTACATGAAAGAAGACATGATTACCTCTTCCTTGCAAGTGTCAGTAGCCAACTAATCAATTCTAACTGACCGCACAGGATGGAGCATTATCGTTTTTCTCCTTCCTTTCAAAGAGGCAGCTGAGCAAGTCTAACTTCCCTCAAGAAGATGTTGGCCCTCGTTTCTAGGAAAAGATGGTCATGAGATCCTTCAGAAAGAGGAAGAAGATAACCAAGACAGTCATTTTTCCAGTTGTCTCTGTTGACCCTGAATATTGAGTCATGGCCGAGGAGGATCCTGCAGGAAAATTGAATGAGTGAACCACTGAAAAATCTTCATATTGGTATGTTTGTTCATGATTAAAGCAGAACGGTATAGGAACTATTGAAATAATGTAGTCAAGAACCAAAAAGATTTGATGGCAAAAGACAAAAATTTCAAACATTATGCATGTTCAGCATAATTCTGGTTAAAGCAAAAGTGAGAATGCTCAAGCAGAGTTAGAATTTAAAAAAAGTTTTGAAAATTAGCTGTTGTTTCATTTGGATCATTTATTTGTGAACAAGCAAGACAAAGAACTTTAGAATTAGCCATTGGCAATGAATCATGGACAAGCCTGTCTACTCACAGTAAACTTCCCATCATACAATAAAATCAACTCCACATAGTAGAAAATAAATGCACGTAATGTACCTCTAGAGGACAAGCAATTACCACTAAACTGGCGCCAGTAATCCAACCAAACTTATTAGTTTAAGTTCCAAATTAAATCTTTTACGTGGAAGAACAGGAATAAATCACAAGATAATTGTAATCAATGTACCTCTTAAGGGCAAGCAGTTTCAAAAGTACCACTAACCAAACAAACTCATTAGTTTAACTGTAAACTCATGTTCGGGACCTTACTTGGAAGAACAGGAATACTTTGCTCATTCCTGAAGAAGTTCTGTGGATCAACTGCTGTCTTAACTTTCACCAATCTCTTGAAGTTTTCAGCAAAGTACTTCACCCCGTACACAGTGCCTTGCTTGTAGCTATTTTCACCATTATCAGTTATCCCGATATCAAGGTCCCTATAGTTCAAAAAAGCCCTTCGTGGCTTTTTCGACACATACGGAGTCATAAAATTATAAAGCTCTCTTGTTTTAGCCAGATTACTTTGCTCTGCTTCGATTCCATCTTCACTCCAACTGATCGAGTACTGTATTTTAAACAGATTCCCAGCTCGATGAGGAAATGGAGCATCTGACATAGGGATTTCGCCCATTTTTCCTCCATATGGATTGAACACGAATCCGACCTTTCCCAATTCAATCATCTTATCCCAAGCCAACTCCAATTCCTCCCTCGACATCAGTTGCTGCACATAATCTGATTTTCTCTTCAAGAAATTCACCGACTTAGGCATTCTGTCGAGCAGAGCTTCCACGGCCACACCACTATCGAAGTCCCCCCACCAGAGAGCCAACTCTATCCAGCTCATCTCGGCACACTCCTCTTTCTTCAAACCCAACTCCGGAAACTCATTAACCAGTGAAACCAGCCTATCCGCATTTCCAAGAAACAGAGCCAAAACAGAGGCATTAACTGTTTTAGCTCCTTTTTGTATCTTGGAACTAACAGGCTGAAGCAAGAGCCTCATGAACAAATCATTATCAGTCCTTGGCGCAACGTTCTGCCACTGATAGACGAGCTCAGTCGCATTTTCCTGAATAGTCTTCTCCACTCTAAAAACAGTAACCACGTTCGGTACAGGGACAAGCTTCATTCTATAACCCAATATCACTCCAAAACTCGCCCCACCTCCTCCTCTAATAGCCCAAAACAAATCCTCGCCCATCGAGTTCCTATCAAGAACTCTACCCTCGACATCCACAATCTGCGCGTCGACCACATTGTCGCTCGCCAACCCATATTTCCGCAACATGTTCCTATATCCACCACCGCTCAAATGCCCCCGACGCCGACGGTCGGGCAAACCCCTTTGATGGATATATAAATATATATATATATATATATATATATATATTATTTTATTTTATTTTTTGAAAACTGAACTAAACCTTTTGCCGGTCCAGTGAAGGGCTGCCTCCTTTTCAATTAACATTAAAAAGAGGGGCAAAATAAAGCCCCCTCTTTTCCCAGATCCTATAGTACAATTCCCCTACAGTCGCTCCGCTTCCGACCCAAGCAGTCTCTTGTTCGACATCCACATCGACGGACCGAAAATTAAACATGTCGAGAAACAAGAAAGGGGCGCGGGAGACGTAGGAGGTACCTTCGAAGTCGTGCCCGCCGCTCCGGATACGGAGCTCCGTGCCGGTCCTCCTGGCTTAGAGGACGGCGGACTGGACGTGGGATGGCTGGGAGGGAGTGAGGATGAGCAGGGGCTTCGGGGTCGAGGAGGTGCCGAAGCGGCGGTTGCGGATGAGGGACCCGAGGAGGGTCGGGAACGACGAGTTGGTCGGGGAGTGGAGGATTTGGGAGGGCTCTTGCTGCTGCTGCTGCTGCTGCTGCTGCTGGAGCACCTGCGTGTGGTTGAGGAGGCATTGGAGGAAGGTGTCGTAGAGCGAAGCAGAGGAGGACGAGACGAGGACGAACAGGAGGAGGAGAAGCAGGGGAGAGACAGGGGTCGATGGCGGCGGTGGCGTCATCATGGCTGGCTGCTGCTGGTGTGCTGGGTTGAATCCCGCTCGGTGATACAGTGTCAGTTGTCGGTCGTGGCATGGAAGGTGTCGGTGGCGTCACCGACCCTCTTGACATTCGATCGATCCACGGTCGCGCCGGAAAGACGACATCCTCTTCCGGGTTTTTCGAAAGGAGGGAAATGTCGCTGTCGAAATCTTGAAAAATCAAAGGAATCGATTTGCGAACACGGCCTCTTCACCTGAACGATAGGAGCATGCTCACGGGGATCGGGTGGGTCCCCTAACCGCGAGGGGCTTCTAGTTCTTTGCTAGTTTACAAAATCTTTGGCAACTGAACATTGTTACTTTGGGGAGGAGAATCTTGCTTTAGTTGTCCGAAGAAGAAAGGCATTTATTCACCGTTCAGATGGTCTAACGCTCTCCACGTGCGTTCGATTAAATTCCTCGCCAAGCAAAGAGGATAAGGTCAATCTAGTCTCACTATCGTTCGCCAAGTAGGGGTATGCATGGTCGGGCGGGCGATTCCCGACCTAGAATCGGGAACCGCCCGCTAAGGACCGGTTCGAGAAAATCGGAACCGAGATCCACCCTTTTATTGCATGGATCCACCGGGGGCAGGACAGGGGAACTAGACCGGCGGTCGGTCCGGTTCCGGGTGGATCCATGGGCTGATTTTGACGCCAAAAATTCTGGTTTTCAACAGCGAAACAATTTTGGTTTCTGGACGCCGGTCCGGAAGTTTTGAGCTCTAAAATTCCAAGTTCCAATCTCCAAAAACTAAAACAATAATTAATAGACGAATAATAGACGAATTTCTTTTGCATTAGTCCTCCCTTTCAAGCTCATTATCCACCATGAATTCTTTCGAAAGAAAATAATGAAAACAATAATAAAATAAGCAAAAGGGAAAGAAAAAAACGAGAGAGAAAGAGATAGAACAAGGGACAGCAGAACCAAGTTCCAGCGAGGCTACTTCGATTATCTTTCGTGATGCGACGACACCTTTTGAGCTAGCCGACACGCCATTACCTTGTTCCTCACACCCCACACCACATCCACCACCTCCGCACATGCTCATGATCTCCCAATACGGCACACAACCCATGAACAAAAGCAAATGTACGTTTTTATATACGGGGAAGAAAGAGAAATCTCCCATCTTGCAAAGAAATAGATAAAATAGTGAGGTGGGGGAAAAAACCTTCAAGATGACTCATGGATCTACCTTGTAATCTTCACCAACATATGCCATTGTCGACTCAATTTCCATGACTTCTGGAGGTGCAACAACAGAAGTCGCAACATTTTTGCGGGCCATTGAAAGAAATCACAAACTCCATGTCCCTGTGTTCAAGCCAACACAAGTTAAATAAACAACAACCAAAAGTGCAGAGACTAGGAAGATTTGCTACACTTCTAGTAATTCATAGATCTCAATAGGTAAGAGTAAGGAAAAATTTATAAAACAGGATTTCTCATTACCACCCTCCTTAACTGCATTTCGCCAGGCCTACTAGAAGATGTGATGGAAGTTTTGAATAAGATGCAACAATGAATTCTTTTATGTCAAAATTCTGCCCAAATCATCTTAGAAATTCAATGACAATGTTAGGGACAACAAAGCTTCTATGTTTTACACACAATCTATGAAAAAGTCACAATGGACCAAATAACCACCAAAATTGCAGCTTTGGATTGGACTTTATATACATAATTGCTGCCTAAAACAACAAGCAGAAAAAAACTTCAGCTACAAGATCCATCAACTCCAGCAAGAAGTACTTCTTGCAAGAGCAACACCAAAGGCAGCATGCGTGAGCTACTAAAAATTGAACTCAAAACAATTATTGAAAATCTCACCACATAGATTCCTCCCACTTCAACTTGTAAACTCTATGGACCGTCAATCTCCTTGTTAATCTCCTTGCTAACATCATCCATATCTAACAAACAGAAGATATTAAATAAACTTACAAATATTATTTGATAATAGATATACAAAAAAATTACATGATGAAATGATATGAACTTACCAAATTCAAACTTTTCCGCATTTTCAATACATTCTTCAACATTAATCGGATCACGAATTGCTCTCAACCAATCTTGAGTGCAAATCAAAGCTTCCACAACTCTAGGAGTCAAAGAATTCCGAAAACCATCAAGCACACGACCAGAAGTACTGAAAGTTGATTCTGAAGCAACAATAGTAACGGGAATAGACAAACTATCCCGAGCCATCAAAGATAAGATTTTAAACTTTTGGCCAGCAACACTCCACCATTTCAAAATGTCAAGATCGCGACCATCTTCAAGTTCAGCTTTAAGATATCGATCGAGCTCGAGATAAGTTGCCATCGGACTTTTTCTTCTCCTCATTAAGAAAGTCATCATACGAAGGCTCTTGCACAAAGAAATTTAAGCTGCAATCGTCCTCTTCATTTCCCTCATTGAGATAAGAATCGTAGCTACTACCGATATTAGTAGAACTTACCAAATCACCATCCAAATTTTTGTCTCTAGAAGTGTGACAAGATTTCTCATAAAATTTAAACACACGTTCCAAGGCAAACTTCACCTTATCAAACATCTCATCAACTTCTGCAGCATCATCATAAATGAGTCTACAACAATACCTCACATAATTCAGCTTTTTTCTAGGATCTAATGTTACCGCAATCAATACCATCATATTGACTTTTTCAAAACTTCCATAATATTTGTCAAACTTCTCTTTCATTTTCAAGCCCATAACTCTCACCCTATGATCAAAAGCCTTCGTTGCTTCTCGCAAATATTTGTACAAAGAAGCTATCTCCACAAAATAATCATTTGAAGTGATATACAAAGTTCCGGACATCTTCTTGGTGGTATCATAAAACTTCTTCAAAAAATTAGAAAGAACAATAGCATTTTCCCAATCAACGCTACTTGGAGTATCAGAATTAAGCTTAGTTAGGAAAGAAACATCTTCTTCCTCCATCCTTTCAAAAGCTTTTCTTAGCTTTATGGCACTCTCTAACATTAGGTAAGTGGAATTCCACCTAGTTGGGACATCAAGACAAACTGAACCCTTATAAGCAATTCTTGTAATTTCAATGCAATCTCGAAATGTCTTAGCTCTCATAGGAGAACTTCTCACATACCTAACCACGTTTCAAATACGTGTAATGGAATCACATATCTCAGCCAAGCTATCCTTCACAATCAAGTTTAATATATGAGCCGTGCACCTCATGTGTAAAGATTCACCATCTAAGATCAATAGCCTCTCTCTTGAAAATTTTTCTTTCAAATAATTAATGGCCATATCATTTGAACTAGCATTATCCACTGTAATTGTGGACATTTTTTTCTCTATTCCCCACTCATATATGCATTTATCAATAACTCTCCCAATATCCCTGCCCTTGTGACTAGCTATCACCACAAAATTGATGATCCTTTTGTGCAATTTCCAATTTTCATCAATAAAATGTGCAGTAAGGCATAGATAGTTCAAATTCTGAATGGAACTCCATGTATCAGTCGTAAGGGCGATCCTAGAATTAAGCTTACGAAAGGAAACCTTCAATTTTCTTTTTTCACAAAAATACAACTTCATGCAATCCCTAGCCACCGTAAATCACGACATATGCTTGAAGAGACGTTGTAATTGATTTACATAATCACGAAATCCAACACGTTCAGCAATCGAAAATGGTTGTTCATCAGTTATAATCATCCGAATAAGCATTTGCCTACAAATCTCTTGATCAAACTTCCATGTCGTTAAAATTCCACCACTCCCAGTACTACTAGTAGTATCTCCTCCTATCATTTGAGTTCCATCTACTCTTTGTGATGCAAACAATTTTTGCCTTTTATCCACATTGCGAGGATACTTATTGCACTTTCTCAAGTGCTTCAACATATTTGAAGTCCCATTATCAACGTGGTATGAATACTTGAATCTGCAGTAATTGCAAAATACATCAACTTTCCCATTTGTGTGGGTTGTTCCTTTTCGAAAATGAAGCCAAGCTGCTGATTTTCACTTACTAGGAGGACATGGACAAGAACTGGATACTTGATTTGTTTTTTATGTTTCTTCAAAGTTTTCACCTCCTTCATGTTCTTGTGATGTTGATTCCACTATTGGCGTTATTGCATCATAGGATTCCTCTACTTCCATTGACATGTTAATGAATCACCTTAATCAAGCAATGCACTATGGTTAGCCATCAAATGAAGATAAGACATTTTTAGGATGCTTATTATCTTTAAATATTATAAAATCCAATGTCAAATAGAGAAAGGAACTCAAAGAGTTGATCCTTAACATAACAAACGAAGAAGAAATGTGGCTAATTGGGACAATCAGAGAATCAATTAGCCACCTTTCTTCCAGAAAATAGTTGAATGTAGCTAAATATTTCCCACGACCATTTATCTGCCTTCTTAGGTGAAATGGTGACTTATGAGGTGAAATGGTGACTTCCCATTCTCTGCCAATAGTAATGGAGTCTACAGCACTTCTTTAGGTCTAGATCATCAATCTTAGAATATAAGAAAATGCACAATCACAATTTCTCAAATGTAGAACCGAAAATGTACTCTCTCTTTTTTTTGGACAAAACCGAAAATGTACTTTAGTGCAAGTGAAATCACTAAAAGAAGGAGAAAAAAAACCACGGCAAGTGACGAAATCCACTAGAAACATATTGAAGTAAGACAGCTCAGTTGATGAGAAATGGAACATAAGTAGATAGAAACTTAATCCAGTTCAGTACTTTGAATCAATTAGAAAAATCGACCTCAAAGTAACCAAGATAGAAGGCTCAAAGTAAGTCCCTAAGTTAAAAAGAATTTATCGGAAACTGCCAAAAGCTAGCAAACGATGGCCATTAGACCCCATCAACAAACCGATACAACCTCACATCTCCCAGAATTATCACAAAATCAAATTGTAGCAAATTGAACTAAGCACTGACAATCGACCAGAAAATCTCAAAAGCTCGGGAACAGCAACCATCTCTCCACATTACCAAATCGCCACAAGCTCAAAACTCCCAAAATTATCCAGAATCACGCTCAAACACAAGGATTTTTATTCCGTTCCGTTTCCCACTATTCACCAAGAAAAAAACCAAGACTTGGAATCATCACTCCAGCCCATTCCTTTCCCCGTCATTTCCCGATTCCATTCCATTCCACCGTGCCAAACTTAACATAATAGTCGACCAGAAAGCCTCTCGTGATCAGTGGCCACAGCCTCAAAACCCCCCAAAATCTTCCAGAGACGCAACTCAAAACCAAACAGAGACCAAGCCAAAGCAACGCGATAAAACTAAAACGGACCTTGATGTGAAGCGTGCCTCCGCCTAACTTCCTCCCGATGTTGCTGTGGAACTCCAACCAAGCGGTGTTTTCGTTGAAGCAAAGCTCCTTTCCACAATTAAATCACCTGCACAAATGCCCCGATGTAAAAACCCATCCGGCGCAAATCTATTATTTTCGAACACTTCACCTATTGGGTAATCAAATCGAAGTACAAGTTCGCAATCGGAAGATGAATCGAGAGGCATGCTGAAGCCGATAATCGTACCTTGTTGAGTGATGGACAGCAGAGGTGGAGGAGCAGTGGCTGTGGCGGTGGCGACCAGCGCGAAGGGGCGGACAGCAGTGGCAGAGGAGCAACGGCGGCGGCGTCAAGGCTCGGGGAGGAATCAAGACGAAGGGATTGAGCGTCGGTGAGGGGGCGGACAGCGAGGCGGAGGAGCAACGGTTGTGGCGAGTGGCGACCGGCGCGGGGGCGAACGGTGGCGAAGGAGGAGCGGCGGCGGCAGCGTGGATGCTTGGGGAGGGTGAAGACGAAGACAAGGGCGAGGAAGAAACAGAGAGAGAATCAAAGGCGAGGAAGAAATTGGAAGAGATGAGACGCGAATTAGGGCTTCGTACCTTGTTGAGTGATGGAAAAGGGGCTCGGTCGAGAGTTACAGCGGGCGGAGGAGCGGCGATTGTGGTGGGAGGTGACTGGCGCTAGGGGCCGGACGGAATGGCGGAGGAGCAGCGGTTGTGGCGAGTGGCGACCGGCGCGAGGGGCGGACAGTGGCGAGAGGAGGCTTGGCGGCGGCGGCATGGATACTCGGGGAGGAATCGAAGACGAAAGAAGAAACGAGAGAGAATCAAAGGGTGAGGAAGAAACAAAGAGAGAAGAGACGCGAATTAGGGCTTTGCGACTTTTGTTTAGTATTTTTTTTTAATTATAAATAGGTACCGGTCCGGTCCGGGTGGGCGGGCTAGTGGATCCGCCCACAGGCCGGGAACCGGACCGGTTCCCTCGAGAACCGTCGGTTCGGGCGGTTCCGGTCAGTTTCGGGCGTCGGGCGGTTCCAGGTATTTTGCACACCCCTATCGCCAGGATACTACAGCCAAGCTTAGGTAAAATGAATTGAGTCTTGAAATCTATTGCAATCATCCATCCTAACATTGACTCCAACCATTTCACAAACAAAGCTCCGGTCATATGTTTGTTACGTGATTAAGGTCCTGTTTGGTAACCATCCAAACAGGGTCAAATTCTGATTTTTTGTTCCTGGAATCAGTTTGTGCCTAGAATTGCGATTGGTAAAATTTTTGTTCCCAAGAACAGATTGGGAATAGAATCAAGAACAAAAAAAAAATTAATTCTTGTTCCGAGAACGAATTTGAGAATCAAAATCAAGAACTCTTCTTATTCCCTTCGGCCATCTCGCGACCGCCGTCCACCACCGCTCGCCACCACCGTCCACCGCCATCGCCGTCCGCCGTCCGCCGTCGCCGGCTGCCGGTCCGCCGAGCTCACAGGAGGCTCGCCAGACTAGGGTGAGGTCCGGCGAGCTCGCCAGAGGCAAGCGCAGCCACCGGTGAGCTCACCAGAGGCTTGCCCAGACACCGGCGAGGCTCGGCCTGGGGCCTGGGGGCTGGGCAAGCCTCGCGATGCCCAGCCCCACCAGTGGCCAGGCGAGGCTTGCCTAGCCTCGGCAAGGCTTGCTGGCCACCGGCAGGCTCGCTCGGCCTCGCCAAATCTAGCGGGGCCGAGCCTCTAGGTGGGAGCCTCGATGGGAGCCTCACCCAAGCCTCGCCCGGCGAGGCTCGGCCGACAAGGGCTGGCCTCGCCAAGGCCCAACTCGGCGAGGTCGGCGACCGGCCCAAGAAAGAAGAAGAAGATGAGAAAAAAAAAAAAAGGAAAAAAAATAGAAAAAATGAAAAAGGAAAAAAAAAAAAAAAAATTAAAAAAAAGGAAAATGAAAAAAATTTTGGAATCAGAAATTTTGGATAGTTACCAAACGGCTTAAAATGCTTAGAATCAGTTTTCGAGAATAGAATAAAAAAGAATCAGCTCTGATCAGAATCTACTCCTAGGAACAGAATCGTTATCAAACACGCTCTAATTAGCTCCTTTCATCGAAGGCAATCCATCCAATAATTAAATTGAATTGAATTCCATTTTGTCCCTCATGTGTTTGGCATTTGTTATAAGTTGCCCTCTAACCTTCTAATATTTGCAATTCCCCACCATAGTCTTGAAACCAATTATAATATCCCCTTAAACTCTAACTAAAAGCAAAACCACTGAAGGTTTGCCTCAGTAGTCACCTTTGGGGGAATTCTTCATCTTCTTAGAAGGTTGGGAGTGTGAACGTTTAGTTTCAAGTATGGAATTTGATTCTTACGCTCTATAAAAAGGCAAAATATAAGATTGATAAGCTTTGGCCATTTCTCCTTTCTCGGTATACTGTTCACTCTTGCTCTCTACCAGGCAACAAAGTCATCGTTCCTGCGGATCTTGCATGATTGATTCCGGAGCCGTTGACCGTCGGTTGAAGCTACTTTTTGGTGGGTAGAGGCACCTCTTCCCCCTCTTTAAAACCCCTATAGCGGTGATTGGTACATTCCTCTCTCGAGCCTATGATGGCAGATTTTGGTTAGGGTTTCCTTCGATCTACTTTGCTGTATCATGCTCTGCTGGTTATGATGGAGTCTAGGTTGTATCGGGCCCATGTTGAGGACGAAGAGACTAGCAGTCGTAGCCTCTCCCCTCCTTTACATGGAAAATCGTCTCTGGTTGGTTCATCGATGGGTGAACAAGGACACAGAACTTCGGCCCCTTTTGGCTCGATGGGAAACGATGATATGCTCCCGCCTCGTGCTCCTTCTAGTGTTAGAGCTCAAAGCAGGGGCAAGTCACGTTCTAAACAACCCCAAAACAGAGGAGATGCTAAAAATACAAGTAATTGCACTTGGGTTGCAATAGCAAAAATTGTAACTAAAGGATATGACCTGGAATTTACTCCACCCACCTTTGTTAACAACAAGCCGGTAATAAAGATGACAGATCAGGACTTACAAGCTACAAACCCCAAGCTGCATGAGTGTTTGTTGGGGTATTTCCTTGGCTGACATCTTCCTTTTAAAGTCACTGAGGAAGAGCTTAAAAAAGCATGGGGACCGAATCTATTTGAAGTTATGTCCAATGGACAAGGAACCTTCCTACTACATATCCCGGACAGAGATTTTCGACGAAAGCTTCTTGAAGGTGACCCTATCACTGTCGTGAGAATCCCTCTCATCCTTGAGCAATGGACTCCTGGTCTAGAACTCGGAAAAGACACCCTCTTGACTGTCTTGAGATGGGTGAAACTGAGGAATCTACCTTACTATTTTTGGTCTACCCAATCAATTGGCAAAGTTGCAAGTGCTTTGGGCAAGCCTTTATATGTGGATCAACGCACCGAACAAACGAAAAGTCTGTCCTTTGCTCGTATCTGCGTGGAGATTACAGCTAATAAGCCCTCTTGTGAATCGATTGAATTAGTTCTCAATGGTAAGACTATTGAAGTTGGGGTGGAGTATGAGTGGAAACCAGTTGCTTGCAATGGGTGTGGAATCTTCGGGCATAATTGCTCTCCTCCTGCTACTTGACCTAATGCTACTCGTGCTTCAACTGCTCGACCTTCTACTTCTTCTACTATAGCTTGACCTGCTGATGCTATGGTTACTGTACAAGCCCCTCCCCTAGGTGCTTCTTCTGCTCAACAATTGATGGCAAACCTTGTTTTGCCTGCTCCTGTTATTGCTCCAAGTTCCTCTCTGTTGCCTCATAATCAAGCACAGGAATCCTTGGAAATGCCTATAGCCAAAGCCTCTGAGCCTACCAACACTCTTGCTATTGGAATCTCTAAGTCTAGTGAAGGCAGGGAATTGGTCTCGGCTACTCCCTCTTCTCAAATTCATGCTGATTCCACTCTAGCTAAATCGGATTGGAAGAAAGTTAAGAACAAGAAAAAGAAGCAACCTCCTAAAGATGCAGATTTGTTTGGCTTAGCCTTGCCTAGTGAAGGGGGGGGCAACTTTTGAAGCTAAAGGCCTCTGCTTCTTCGAATCTCCTGTAGTGTTGCCTACCAAGCCCCCCAAAGGATCCTCGCAGACTCCTCCAAAAGTCAATCCAAGGCGCTCCCTAACTGTTAAGAAGATGGGTCTCTTTTCTCCTGCTCTAATTCACCATAGCTCTGAAGATGAAATCTATAGCTCTAGTAGCATGGTTGCTTCAAGCGATGAAGAGTTGCCTTCAGATGGACCCTCGTCTCCAAAAGACCTTGCCCCTCCTTTTGGCGCTATAAGTATTCAGGATCAACTGCTGCTGCTCCGTCCATACCCTCTTGCTCTGCCACCCATGGCTATACCCAAAGTGACGTACACTAGTCGCAAGACCTCCAAGAGGAGTAATCTCCCATCTTTTGTGTAAATATGTTTTTTGGCTTCTGGAACATTAGAGGCATGCTCAATCCTATCAGACGTGCTGAGATCAAAAAGTTTGTTAATTCTAATAAGTTGTGCATGGTGGGCTTTTTTGAGACGAAGGTTCCCAAATCTTTGTTTGAATCCATCTCTTCTACTCTTCTTAGAGGATAGAATTGGACTGTGAACTATGAGTTTGCCCCGCATGGAAGAATATGGGTTGGGTGGAACCCGGATATTGCTAGCTTTGATTTGCTTTCTATTAGTGCTCAAGCTATTCATGGTTGCTTTAAACTTAATGCTTCTACTGTGACTTGTTGTATTTCGGCAGTGTATGGGGAGCACACCTTCGTGCGGTGTAGGCCCCTATGGGAGGACCTCATCCACTTTAATGAGGTATTTCAAGATTCTACTTGGCTTGTTGTGGGAGATTTCAATGCAATTAAAGATCCCTCTGATTGCATTGGAAGCTCTAATAGTTGGAATCCTTATTTTGATGAATTTGGGCATTGTCTAGCTCAAACTGGATTGATGGATATCAGATACGTCGGACTCCGCTATACCTGGTCCACATCCGCTGGGTTTGCTAGAAAATTGAGAAAAATTGATAGGGTGTTAGTCAACACCAAGTGGAACATGGACTTTCCTTCTCGGAAGCCGCTTTTCTGAACCCTGGGATTTCTTATCACACTCCGATGTTCGTCAGGGTTCTCAATCTAGTTCCTAAGAGGAAGCCATTTAAATTTTTTGACTTATGGGCTGATCATCCGAACTTTCTTGCTATTGTCCAACAAGCGTGGAACAACCCGGTGAAAGGTGTTCCCATGTCAAGCTTGTTTCTAAATTGAAGATCTTAAAAGCTTGACTCAAATCACTCAACCAGGAAGCCTTCTTAGATATCTCTATGAGAACTTCAGAAGCTAGGGAGGCTCTTCTCCACACTCAGGTTGGCCTTGAATATGATCCTAACAATGTTTATCTTGCAGAGCTAGAAAAATGCCAAATGCCAATGCTGCACCTTTATTGACTTGCACGGTCAAGAGGAATCCTTCTATAGACAGAAATCAAGAGTGAGATGGCTCAAGGAAAGGGATCGCAATACAAAATTCTTCCACAATTCTATAAAAAAAAAAAAGACACCTTACCAAGTGGATCCTCTCGATCAAGGATTCAACGGGTTCTCTCATTACCGATCCTACTCGGGTGCCGCATGCTTTTGTTTCTTTCTTCTCGGATCTCTTCTCCCCTCATGTGACCTTGTTGAAACCTTCTTTGCAAGACTTGATGCTAGTTATTTGGACCCCCTATCGGATGCCTAGGTATGCTCCTTATCTTTGCCGGTCTCGGACTCTGAGATTAAAGACACTCTTTTCTCGCTTCCAAGAGGCAAAGCCCCGGGTCTTAATGGTTTTACAGCTGAATTTTTTAAGAACAATTGGAAAATTGTAGGCCCTTTGGTGCTGGAGGCAGTCAAAGATTTTTTCTCTTCGGGTCGCCTCCTAAAGGAAGTAAATGCTACAATCTTGGCCCCGATTCCTAAAGTCCCTAATGTCTATGAAGTCATTGACTTCAGACCCATTGCATGTTGTAATACCATTTATAAGGTTATTACAAAAATATTGGCCAACCACATTGCTACTATTTTGAACGATCTGATAAATCCTTCCCAAAATGCTTTTGTTAAAGGAAGGAGGATTAGGGATAACATATTACTCGCACAAGAGTTATTTGCTAGATTTCACCCAGACCCATACCTTCCTAAATGTGCTATTAAAGTTGCTTTTCGTAAGGCTTACAATACAGTTGACTGGGACTTCTTGGAGCTTACTCTCTTAGCTTTCCGTTTTCCAAAGTGGTTAATCCGTTTAATTATGGTTTGCATTCGCACTCCCAAGTTCTCCGTGTCTATCAATGGGGAGTTGCATGGTTTCTTCTCTAGTGGCCATGGCATCCGCTAGGGGGACCCTATGTCTCCTTACCTTTTCACTCTTGTGATGGAATTTTTTTCGGGCATATTGAACTTGAGGACTTCGGTCAAAGAATTCAAGCCTTTTTGGAGATGCAAAGCTGTGAGACTGTCTCACCTTTTCTTTGCCAACGATGTTTTCTTGTTTTGTTGGGCGGATTGGAATTCTGTGGTTGTGCTTAAAAGGAGCTTGGATATCTTCTCCTCCTGGAGTGGTCTTATACCGAACAAAAGTAAGAGCGATATTTTTCTCTCTGGTGGACCGTCTTCACTTCGAAATAATATTCTCTTGGCTTTTGGTTTTCAAGAAGGTAAACTCCCTATTCGCTATCTAGGGGTTCCTATTATTTCTTCTAGGTTAGGGAAGACAGACTGCATTGAATTGATTGACCGTATTACTACAAGAGTCCAATCTTGGGCTCATCGGTTTTTATCTTTCGTGGGAAGACTTCAACTTATAAGGTCAATTCTCCATTCTATACAAGCTTTTTGGGCAAGTGTGTTCACTCTGCCATCTGTTGTTTAATTAATATTGAGCGCATCTTAAGATAATTCCTTTGGAAAGGTACTGCCCTTGGTAGGGGTGAGGCCAAAGTCTCTTGGGAAGACATTTGCTTACCTAAAAATGAGGGTGGCTTGGCTATTAGAAGCCTGAAGGATTGCAATCAAGCCTCCATACTTAAGTACATTTGGATCCTCTTTACTGATAAAGAATCACTTTGGTGTCGTCGAATTCATTATAATTTCTTAAAAAAAGGAAATTTTTAGATTTCTTCCCAACCTACTATATGTTCGTGGGCGTGGAAGAAGATCTTGCAGCTAAGAAGTTTTTTTCGCCAGTCCTTTCGATGGGAAATTGGTAACGGTCTTTTGGTTTCTCTTTGGCATGACAATTGGCTTCCTTGCGGTCCGTTAGACTCGATGGTCCCTACTTCTATTATGGATGACTCTAGCCTACCCAACTATGTAGTTGTTGCAAATCTTTACACTCTAACTAGTTCCATGCTCAAATCTCTCCTGGAGAGTTGGGGTTTCACCCTCCTGGTCTTGTCCAATGCCCGTGATCGATTCTTGTGGTGTTGTGACCCATTTGGTTCATTCTTGGTAGCATTAGCTTGGAACTTCATTAGATCTAAAAAAAGACCGCATTCCTTGGGCTTCTCTCGTTTGGGATAATGCTTTAGCTCGCGGTTCCAATTTCTTTTATGGCTTATTGCTCTACCCAGCCAAATTCAATTGATCACTTGTTCTTTCAATGTCACACCTCGGCTACTCTCGCATATTTTTGGGCTTCTAGGTGTAACTTACCTTGGAGGAAAAGATCGTAGAGCGAAAACCTTACCTGGGCGGTGAAGTTCTTATCGGGTAAGGACTTGTTCCACAGTATGGCGCGATTCTCTTTCGGAGCTCTTTGTTATCTTATTTGAAAAATGAGAAATTGCATCGTCTTCCGTGGTAAAACATTAGTCTTATCGGCTCTAAAAAACCACCTCATTAAGGTTGTGAAGGACAAAGCACTTTCCTTCAAGAATGTGCCTACTTCTCCAAGGAATAGAAGACTTCACAGAGGATGGGGCTTTGACCCCTCAGTGTTTATTCAGTAGCCTTGCTTCTCAAGCTTCTTGGGTTGTGTGACTTTCCCCCAGCCGTCCTGGCTCTCCTGCTCGCCCCGCTTCTTGGTGTGTGTTGAGGTTTGGTAGTAGCTGGTGTTTGACTCTTTTGCTCGCGTTGTGGGCTTTTTTTGCTCCATGTCTGTTGTTGCCCTTGTAATGTTTAGTTCGGCTTCCTTCCACTCTTTCTGTTGTTGTAGTTAGAGTGTAAGTTTTGGCGTCATCTTTTCTGTATAATTGTCCAAAGCTCAATATATATTCTTACTTTTACCAAAAAAAAAAAATCATATATATATATAAGACTGATAGTGAATTGAGAGTTAAAGTATAACAAACAAACAAAAAAAGCTTTGGCCAATTTTCAATAATGGTCTTCAATTTAATTCTTCCATAAAATAGCCCATACTTTCAAATTAATCAGTCAAATAACCAAATTTTATGTTTCCTTTTGATTATGGCCCTCAGACTTCTCTGAACTTTAGAAGCTATCATGAAATCGATAAAAAAAATTATGTCATTTTCAAGAAATGACCGCTTTCGACTTGCAATGCAGTGTAAGACATAAAGCAAAGGAATAAATGTGGAGAAAAATCTTAACATTACAAGACAAAATACCATATACACTATTAATTAGTAATAGACAAATTAAATAGAATTGAGATGCTATGTACATTACATATATCAATACATATATAAAAAAGGATACATATTGTAGATTAATCTATATTAAGATTATTTTTTTTTATACAGTACAACTTGTTACATTCCAATAAATTACAATAAGAATAATAGCTTGTATGGTAGAAAGAAATACATGAATCTTTCTACCATACTATCGGATCTTATAGAATACTATGCTGCTAATTCGAGTCTGCTCATTTCGTTTAAGACGTGAGATGAAAATCCTTTTGATTTCTTTTATTTCTTCAATCATGGACTAAGAAAAGAAGTTAAGTTTGATTCAAATTAATCACTTTGACTGACTATTTTTATGTATATTATAAGTAAAAAAGCAGTAGGAACTAGAATGAAGAGTGCAGTAGCAATAAATGCGAGAATATTTACTTCCATAATCTCATTTTTTATTTATTTGGCAATAACTTAGGATTTAATCCCATAGAGATGATAAATTTTTCGCCTGTAAATTCAATGGGATGAATTACACCTTGATGATATTGAATTGGATCAATATCATGAATAACAATATCTGAGCTAGCAAATCAACTCATCGTTGAGAATTGAATAGTATAACATAGGAAGATCTTTTATCCATACCAAATCCAAAATTGGATTCCTCATCCAACCCCTTTACTTTTCTTTTTTATTTGAATTTATCTTTCTTTTTCATTCTTCATTCTTTTTTTTTTCTATAAACTACCGCCTTCCTTCTACAATCATTTGATGACGTATCATTTGACCTCTCTTACATTTCCATTGGTTACAAACCACCCATGTCAATAGGAGCAACTCATCCATTGATGCAAGAACATCACGGTCTTCCCTACTCGATATTGTCCCTTCTTCAAAACATTGTTCATGTCTTCTTAACATTAAAAATTAATCCAAATCAAACCTTTTCTTAGAGCAGCAAGAGAGATTTTACCGGTCAAGCTCCATGCCTTGGAGCACCACTCTCTAATCTCCTGGAGAGTAGGCCTCCTACCACGGAATCGTACTATCAAAGAAAATATGTATTGCCATTTGCTAGCAGCAGCCTCTCCTCCTCCCACTCAACAAAGGGAATACCATCTGAGTCTATTCATGTGGAGGGCAACTTCACAAACTCTTCTCTATCTCCAGTGGCCCTTGCCCATGCTTTGTTAATCACTAAATGCTCGACAATAAGGGTAAAAACCTAAACGCAAAACCTCTCTCCCTTGGAGGAGCTTTTCCTTATCCCTCTTGGTGATAGGATACCTGTTCTCTTAAACCCCCATAAATCTAAAATTTCTTTGTCCTCTTCCTCATATTCCATTCACCAGTACCCCCACCCAAGTAGATTATGTCTCGATTAGGGACTTTTTCTTGCCTCCTTAGAGCTTTTCGGTGGAAAGAGTCAAAAATTTTCTCACCGAAGACTCCTTTCATTTGGCTTGTCTCTCTTTGTCCTCTTGTGAAGGAAAAAGGTATTTAGCTCTTTCACTCTTCACGTTTTAGGTCTCTAGCTATTATGGTCTTCTTCAGCTTATGCCCTAAATTCGTATCTCTAAACCTAATATGGAAGAGCTCAAACCTTAACCCTTGGAGGTAGTTATCACCCCTTTGACCCCTTCATTCTCCATTTTCTCAAGTGGAGGTGCTTAGTATAACCTCTCGCCCCTATTTTCCCAATACTTTTGGTTTCTTCCTCCAGTGCTATGTTTTGATCCCTGAACATCGGGTCCTAGTTTTCCCTCCTGTTGGGTTACAGTGGAGGAGGAGGACATTACAGAAGCTTGTTTAGCTTCCATCTACAGCAAGCTAGGCAATTCGTGGTCTGAAAGTGACTTAGCAATTATTGATGGAGCGGTTCCTAGGGAAAAATACAAGATGGCTGATTGACTTTATGCGGGCAATTGTTCTCAACCCCTAATATCAATGTCTAGGCATTCCAAAGTACAATGAAGAGAGCTTGGAGAGTTGATTCAGTCAATATTACCCAGGTAGATCAAAAAACCTTTGCCTTTACCTTTAAATCCAAGAATGAGATGAAAAGGGTGAGGGATTCAGGGCCCTAGTCTTTCTTCGGAAACTTAGTGGTGCTCTAACCGTTCATCCTAGATATTCCATTGCAATGCCATGAATATACTCACTGTGACTTTTGGGTCCAAGTGCATTGCAAGAGGTTAAGGAAGTGACTTTTTAGTTGGATGCCAGGAAAGCACCAAGACTAGATGGTTTAAATGGACAATTCTATCAACATCATTGGGAAATCATTCAACACAATGTGCATAATATGGTGAGGTCTTTCTTCAACACAAGTTCTTTCGACCCAAATCTGAACAGAACCACATGATTCTCATCCCCAAAAACCCAAACTCGAAAGGATTGACCAGTTTAGGCCCATCAAATTGTGCAATTTTAGCTATAAAATTATATCCAAGGTCTTGGCGAACCACCTAAAACCTTGGCTCCCTAATTTGATAGCATAGAAGCAAAGCACCTTCGTCAGTAGTAGACATATACAAGACAATATTCTTGTGGTACAATAAGTCCTCCACCAGTTAAGAATCAAGAAGAAGAAAAAGAGATTTCACACCATTCTAAAGCTAGACATGAAGAAATTTTTGGCTTTTAGTCAAATGTTGACATTGGAAAAACTAAATGCTCAATGCTGATAAGAACCAGTTTTGGGTTTTCAATATTTGACCAAATGCTGAAACTATTTTTTTTTTCGAAAACTACTATCATAAATTTTTTAGTTTTTCAATTTTACATCTAATTGTTCCAAAACTACCCCTACTTTCTCTAAAGTCGACAAAGAGTTTAATATTTTTGAACAAAAAAGAAAAATGAAATCCAAAAGCTCTCTAAAAAAAAAAGATTTGCTAAACACTCTTTACACCAAAATAGTTTTGTAAAGAATTTTTTACCAAATGCAATTTGATTTCCTCAAAACCCTTTAGGCCAAAGATATTTGCATTTCCCTAAAACCATTTCCAAAGCTAAACCAAACGCACCCTTAGAGATCTCCTTACTTTCAACAAAGCGATGGTGGGAAAACAAGCCTAGAAAGTCCCACAAGCTCAAAAATACTAAAAGGAAGTTACTCCCCAAACTGCGACTTCTAGCATGCTACTAAGGGTTCTTACTCGTCATGGGGTTTGGCAAAGCTTACTAATGGGTAGAGAAGCCATTTCGAATGAGGTGAAATGGAAAGTGGGTAATGGCAACAAATTAGAATTAGAGAGGATAGATGATTGGAAAGGGTGTACTGGGAGGGCCATATAACCAACAAGATCCCAAAATTGTTGCTGAACTGATAGACTCAACAGAACAACAATGGAAAGAGCAATTATTGAGGAACCTTTTTGATGAGCAAGTCGTTAACGAAATTCTAGCAATTCCACTACTAATCATTTCAATAGAAGATAAGCTAGTTTGGTTAGCAAATCAATCTAGGTGCTACTCCATTAAAAGTGGTTATAATCAACTTCGAAAGATTGAAACCAAAGAAGACAACTAGCAAGCTTCATCCTCCTACCAAACTCTCAATTCTCTGTGGAGCAAAATCTAGAAGCTAAAAACACTTCCTATAATCAAATTATTCATGTGGAGCGTCTACCAAAATGCTCTACCAACCAAGGTCAACTTGTATAAAAGGAAGCTTTTACTTGAGCCTCAATGCCCCTTTGCCAAAAGGAACCTGAAACGGTGGAACATCTTTTCCTTCTCTGTGATAGTACAAAGCATGTTTGGTCTAGTCCAGAATTCAAGTTTCAATTCTCTCACTAACAAGTGACCAAAATCAAGGAGTGGTTGCTGAACTTTGTAGACCTAACCCGGAAGAACCTACCTCTCGAGCTTATCGCAACAACTCTCTAGAATATTTGGATTGCACGGAATTCTTTTTTTCTTCCAACGCCAAAATCCTAGTCCCAGAAGCATAGTAGACTTATCTCTTGCCATGTAATAAAACTATGCGAAGTGGAACAGGAGTAACAAGGATGGGAGAGCATGCATCGGAGGATTTACCTACGAGGTGGAGACCACCACAACCAAGGATGCTAAAGATTAACATCAACGGAGCTTTTGCTTTTGTGTATCGAGATTCTAAAAGGAGATTGATCAAAGGAGCTACACAACCAATCGAAGTGTCCTTTGCCCTCCATTCCAAAACCCTTGCTTACCTCCATGCCCTTTGTCAATTTGCTAGTTGATTTGGACAGAGATATGTGCTAGAAACAGATAGCTCCTCCTTGATAAGTTTCCTACAAGATTCCTCTCTTTGCTCCTGGGACATTGAGCCACTTATCACAGAATGTTTAGGCTTCATGGCCCTTTTTGAAAGTCTTAAGTTGGCTTATTATCCTTGAGATTCAAATAGACTAACGGATTGGGTTGTAAATGATGGGAGAATAGTAACAATTCGAACAATATCGAATCAACACAGCGGAATAAACTAATGTCCCCTCTTGTGTAAACCTAATAGGAATTGATTTAGTAGAGTAAAATAAATATCAAGCACGCAAACACAAGACGATTTTTTACATGGAAAACCACCTTGATGTGAGGAGATCAAAAACCACGAGATCGGAGTCCACCCGAAAATCTTCACTATCAACAAAATTTGGTGAACAATGTTCTTCTCTAGCAAATACTAGAGGTACATAGCAGCAAAGACCTCAAGAACATAATTCTTGGCAATACCCATGAATTTCACAAGAGATCAAAGATAAATCTGACTAAAAACCTGCACAGGTTTTGATCAATCCACGAAAAATCTAATATAGGGAACTTCAAATGAAAATCAAACCATTCAAATTCAATAAAATTGCGCCATGAACATGTTGACAAAATTCCAGCTCAATCGACCACGAATCGACCTCCAATGCCAGCTTTATGTAAATCAAATGTTGCCCCAACCCCATATTTTCTTCTTTCTCTTTTTTTCTTGTTACTATTTTCTTTTACGGCTACCACTTTATATAGATAGCAAGAAACCATATTTCTCCATATAACTTATCATATGAGCTCAAGCCATTTTTGGGCTTGCAACTCATTGGGCTTCCTCCACATAGGAGTAAACCTAGCTAACAAATCTCCCCCTCATGATAATGTGGAGGGATTCACCATCCCTACTATCAATTGGTAATGTTCAAACTTCTCTTTTGGTAAGGTCTTCGTCATCATATCAAAGCCATTATGATCCGTATGAATTTTCTCAAGTTCCAACAACTTTTCATCTAGAACATCCCTTATCCAATGATATCTAACATCAATATGTTCGATCTAGAATGAAAAGATGAATTCTTACCAAGATGAATTGTGTTTTGATTATCACAAAATAGCACTCTTTTGCTTGAACCTAAGTTCTTCTAAGAACTTCTTCATTCATAGCATCTCTTTACTAGCTTCAGTCGCTGCAATAAATTCAGCTTCGGTTGTAGAAAGTGCAACACACTTCTACAATCTTGACTTCCATGACATAGCTCCACCCGCAAAAGAAATCAAATAACCAAAAGTAGATTTAGAAGTATCAATATCTCCTGCCAAGTCAGAATCTATGTATCCAACTAACTCAAGTAACCCGGTCCCGAAATTGAGTTTCAAATTTGAAGTTCCCTAAAGATCATAATCAACTTCAATGCATTCCAATGATCTCTGCCTGGATTTGACAAATAGCGACTAATAACGCCAACTGCATGCGCCAAGTCTAGGCGTGTACATACCATCGCATACATTAAGCTTCATACAGCTGAGGTATATGGAACACTTTCCATATCTTTCTTCTCTTTATCAATCGTAGAACTTTGCTTCATATTTAACTTAAAATGGGCAGCAAGAGGAGTACTAACCACTTTAGCATTGTCCATATAAAATTTCTGAAGGATCTTCTCGATATATTTCTCTTGCGACAAAAACAACTTCTTAGCATCTCTGTCTCGGGTAATTCTAATGCCAAGAATCTACTTCACCAAGCCCAAGTCTTTCATAGTAAAATATTTACTCAACGGTTTCTTCAATAACTCAATTCTTGAAACATTCATGCCAACAATCAGCATATTATCAACATAAAGCAAGAGAATAATAAAGTCATCATCATAAAATTTTTAAACAAGCACACAATTATCCGAGGAAGTCTTCTTGTATCCTTGTTTTGTCATAACTGACGCAAACTTTTTGTACCACTGCCTCAGTGCTTGTTTTAGACCATATAGACTTTTCTTCAATTTACACACATAATCCTCTTTCCCTTTTACTTTAAAACCCTCAGGTTGTTCCATGTATATCTCTTCTTTCAAGTCACCATGTAGAAAGACTGTTTTAACATCCATTTGCTCAATTTCCACACGAATAGAAGACATTTCACTACCGGAGAAAATATATCATCAAAATCAATACCCTTTCTCTGACCTAATCCCTTAACAACCAATCTAACTTTGTACCATGGTTGTGAAATATGTTCATCTTGTTTCAACCTATATACCCACTTATTCTTCAAAGTTCTTTTACCTTTAGGTAACTTCACCAACTCAAAAGTATGATTATCATAAAGTAACTGCATCTCATCTCACATAGCATCAAACCAATTTCTTTTGTACTCATCTTCTATTGCTTCTGCATAGCACTCTGGTTCACCTGCATCAGTCAATAATACATACTCATCTTCAGAATACCTGGTGGAAGGTCGTCAGTCTCTAACGGATCTCCGGACTAGAACATCCAGTGGAACATCTAATTGAGCCTCTAGTTCATGAATATTATTATATGTTTCAACATGTTCAGGAACATGTGCGTTATTTGGAACATTGACTTCCTGCTGCTCTTCATCAACCTGTGTAGAAATATTTACAAGAGGAACTGGATCCAAATCAACCAAATCATCACTAACCTATGGTGTTGAAATCATCTCTACTTTCTCAATAGCCTCTATTATTTGATCTTCCATAAACACAACGTCTCTACTTCTTACAATTTTCTTTTCAACTGAATCATAAAATTTATAGCCGAGCATATCCTGTCCATAACCAATAAATATGCACTGTCGTGTTTTCACATCAAGTTTAGACCTCTCACCTTTAGGAATATACACAAATGCTTTACACCCAAAGACACACAAATAATCATAAGAAACATCTTTGACTATCCAAACTTTATTAGAAACATCAAACTCTAAAGGAATGCATGGTGTAAGATTTAATACATGCACAACTGTACTTAAAGCCTCACCCCAAAAGGATCCAAGTAGCTTTGATTGTGAAAGTAAGCATCTTACCATTTCAACTAGTGTTCTGTTCATTCTCTCAGCTAAGCTATTTAACTGCAGCGTCTTGGGAGGTGTCTTTTGATGTCGAATACATTGTTGTCTACAATATTCATCAAAATGTCCAATATACTCTCCCCCGTTATCAATTCTAATGCATTTCAATTTCTTTCCAATCTGTCTCTCAACTGAAGCCTGAAATTGCTTAAAAGCACCTAACACTTGATCTTTAGTTTTCAAGGTATGAATCCAAATTTTCCTCGAAAAATCATCTATGAAGGTAACAAAATAAAGAGAGCCACCAAGTGATTTTGTTTTCATAGGACCGCAAACATCATAATGCACTAAATCCAGTATACCTGACTTTCTTGAAGGAATGGAGCTTTTAAATGCAACTCTATTATGTTTTCCTGCTAAACAGTGAGCACACTTCTTTAACGTCGAACTTTTCAATCTTGAAAGAAGCTTCTTCTTGGCCAATAATGACAAACCCTTCTCACTAATGTGACTAAGCCTCTTATGCCATAACTCAGCTGCATCTTCGCTGTCTACTGCATTAATTTTGTTTGTGGACAACTTTGCCTGCATAATGTACAACTAGGAACATTTTTCACCTCTAGCCACAATAAGAGAACCTTTGGTGAGTTTCCATTGACCATTACTGAAGGTGCTGCAATATCCCTCATCATCCAACTTACCTGTAGAAATCAAATTCAAGTGAATATTAGGTATATATTTAACTTTATTCAATACTAACCTGGTGCCATTGCTGGTTTCTAGGCACACATCATTGATGCATATAGCTTGAGCTAGCCCATTGTTTCTCATCTTCACAGATCTGAAGTCACTTGACCTATATGATGTAAAGAAATCCTTACGAGATGTAGCATGAACGGATGCACCACTATTAATTACCCAACTGGTCTCATGAGATACAAAATTCACCACATCACCATAAAAAATAATGAGAAAGTCTTCTTTAAATGCAGCGACATGATTGTCATCGCTGTCATTATCATTTTTCTTCTCTTTACCTTTCTCCTTTTGTTTCTCCCTTTTTAATTGGCAACAAAAAACCTCTAAATATGTCTCTTCTAATGACAATAATGGCACTCAACATTAGCAAATTTATTATACTTACCTCTACTTTTGTCTCGACTTTTATCTCTATTTCTCAAATCTCGAGACTCACTTCTTCCCATTTTCTCAAAAACCAAGGCATCATAATGTGAAGAGGACGATCCTTATGTCTTCATTCTCATCTCTTCATTCAAAATACTACTCTTGGCCAAATCCATGGTAATCGTACCATCTAGGGCAGAATTAAACAAAAATGTTCGGAACGTCTACTAAAAGTCCGGCAAAGTACCAAGCAACCGTAGTGCTTGTATCTCATCATTAAACTTGATTCCCATTGCAACAACCTGATTTATAATTCCTTGAAAAGAATTTAAATGATCAGTCAAATGAGTACCATCTTGATGTTTCAGAGCCATCATCTGTTTTATCAAAAATAACTTATTATTCCTAGTCTTTCAAGCATATAACTGTTCGAGCTTATCCATAAACCGCATGCATGTGTTTCCTCAATAATATGGTTCAAAACATTATCATCCACCCACTGCCTAATATAACCACACACTTGATGATAAAATATAGACCATTCAGCATCAGTTTTATTCTCCGGTTTCTCCTCGGTAAATATGGGCAGATAAAAATCTTTCACATGTAAAAAGATCTTACATCTTCCCTTTCTAAATATGATAATTCCAACCATTCAGTGTAACCATTCTACCCGTATTCGTTTCCATTGTTTAACACAAGGCAGAAAAATCAAGCAATAACCGGAAGCTCTGATACCACTCTAATGGGAGAACGGTAACAATTCGAACAATATCAAATCAACGCAGCGGAATAAAATAATCGCCCCTCTTATGTAAACCTAATAGGAATCGATTTAGTAGAGTAAAATAAATATCAAACACGCGAACACAAAACGATTTTTTACGTGGAAAACCTCCTCGATGTGAGGAGATCAAAAACTACGAGACTAGAGTCCACCCGAAAATCTTCACTATCAACAAAATTGGGTGAACAATGTTCTTCTCTAGCAAATACTAGAGGTACATAGTAGCAAAGACCTCAAGAACATAATTCTTGGCAATACACATGAATTTCACAAAAGAACAAGCATAAATCTGACCAAAAACGTAGGTTTTGATCAATCCATGAAAAATATGATGTAGAGAACTTCAAATGAAAATCAAACCATTCAGATTCGAGAAAATTGTGCCATGAACATGCTGACAAAATTTCAGTTCAATCGGACCACAAATCAACCTACTATGCCAGCTTGATGTAAATCAGATGTTGCCCCAACCCCAAATTTGATGCTTTCTCTTTTTCTCTTGTTACTATTTTCTTTTGCGACTACCACTTTATATAGATAGCAAAAAACCTATTTCTCTATATAACTTATCATATGGGCTCAAGCCTTTTTTAGGCTTGCAACTCATTGGGTTTCCTCCACATAGGAGTGAACCCAGCTAACAGTAAAGGCCTCCAAATGTAAGACCCTTCTACATTTTTGGATTTCTTACCCACCACCCACTTTATGGGAGATTATGTGTTTTGATGTCCTTTACTCTAGAGGGCTTGTTTATACATGAAATGATAATCTTCATTTATGATTAAAAAAGATGAAATTATTAAAAGTTTTAGGATTGAATTAGTAAAAGTGACTAACCAAAAAAAAAGAATTAGTAAAAGTGCTATAAGTTCAAAGTTTTTTGGACAATTTTCCCTAATCAATTACCAAAACCAAAATCATGTGGACAAACATTTATTCATAACTAGCCAAAACAAACTATTAGCTTATGATCGATACATTTCAATTTTGCCGATTTAGTCCTAAATTTTTGCATGAAATTTTAATGTAATAGTTCTAGTCAATTTTCATTAGTAATCACTAAGTAGTAGTCCAATCAGCACTTGCCATCCTATGCAGTAGACCGTCACGTCAACAATTTCCAACAAAAATTGGTTGTAGAGATTACATTGGAATTTTCGTAAAAATTGGCAAATTTGAAAAGTTTAGAACTAAATTGACATTTGTTCAATACATTTATAACCAATTGAACAATTTCCCACTAATTAATCAAAGAAATGCAAAGTTACAATCGCTCAATTGAATATTTCCTAGTCCTAGATTATAATCAAACCCATGGTGTTTAGCCTCGGGTAATTGATAAATAAAATAAATCACGGGAGATTACCTCACAACATCCAAACAATCATTTCCTCAGTAAGACAAGCAATCTTGATTGGAGGTATTTTACAGATCAGCAAGTAAACTCACGGTTTGATAAGGCAGAAAAAGGCTCTCGCCCGTCATGGGGTTGGCAGAGAGCCCCATGACGTGATGCAATTTTTCCCTATGTTTGCTGGTCAGTAGGAGATGGGAGTTCCATCAGAATCAGGGAAGATAGGTGGTTACCTATAAGCAGATTAACAAGACCTCCTCAACGAGAAGAGCCCACTTTAGTGGCTGATCTTATTGATCACTCTACCAGCACATGGAAGTACTCTCTACTCCACAGATTTTTTGACTCCCAGGTGGTTCACCAGATTGCATCTATTCCGGTACGACCCAGATTTTCCATGGATAAACTTTTTTGGACTACTACTTCTAATGGCGACTACACAGTTAAATCAGCATATCACAATATCAAACATTCAGCAGAGCTTAAACTCAATAGGGCACCCTCAACCTCACATCAACATCCATCTTTACTATGGCACAAATTGTGGAAAATGCACACTGCTCCTAAGGTACGACACTTCTTGTGGTTACTATGTCAAAATAGTTTAGCAACAAGAGCTAATATGCATCATAGACATATCATTGACAATCCAAATGCCCTATTTGTGATCAAGACACCCCGGAAACCTTGGAACACTTGTTCATGTTCTGTCCTTGGGTTTTGCGTGTTTGGAGTAATCCTCAGATCAACCTCCCCATTCAAACTCAGCATATAAGGAATATCACAGCCTGGATCATAAAGCATGCCGGTGATCAGAAACCCTTACCAGGTCTGCCAGTGATCGCCACAGTCCTTTGGCACATCTGGAAGGCTCGAAATGCATTTATTTTTGGACGAAAACATCCTAATCCACATCATGTGGCTGAAGAAGCAATGCTTCAATCTCATGTGGATTCTACTGTTGCTCGTTCTTCCACCTGCAAAGCTACTTTGTTTCAGCATCACGGAACTATATGGAGACCCCCACATCCGGGGGTTTTAAAGGTCAATATCGATGGATCTTATCAACTGGGAAGCAGGGAAGGGACTATGGCTTGTGTGTGTCGTGATTCGCAGGGACAACTTACCGGTGGCTTCTCAGATAACTTTGTTGCCTTCTCGGCTCTGCAAGCGGAGATCCACGCTTGCTTGATTGCTCTCCGTCATTTGATTGATCAAGACCTCTGTCATGCTGCGCTGACTCTTGAATCAAATTGTCAGACCCTCATCGAGACACTGAAGGGTTAGCGCTCACCGCCATGGCAAGAATGAAGCCTCTTCTTCGAAGCTGCCTTCCTGCTTTCGTTTTTTCCCAACATTTCCCTAGCCTTCTGTCGTCGTGAGGCAAATGTTGCTACTGACTGAGCTGCGAAGGCCCATAGGGTTAATTCCAAGCAAAGAAACTGGGCTGTTTTTCCCCCTCCCCCTCTTTTAGATCTTATTTACGTTGATGCGATATCTGCTGCTTGTAATCGATTTGGTCCATATATATAATAGGTTCTGTTTGACAAAAAAAAAAAAGTAAACTCCACAAAGAATAGGCCCCGAATATTGCGGTTTGTGGACTTCTTTTGTGCATCTACAAAACAACTAAAAACAAAAACTACCCTTTGAACTATATGCATGCCATGAATCCACGTTGAAACCGAATTCAGCAAGATATCCTGTACATGAATAAGAGCCAATTTGGACTTGGAAACGACCACAAATTTGAGCTTTCAAGAAATCCCCTTTTCACATGCTCTAATTCGGTTCGGGTTTCATGTTTCAGGCGAAAAAATGGAGACATATATCAAGAATATACTCACTTATATTAGATGGAAGAGCTGTTAGGATTATATCTCAAAATGTATGTGTACTACCACAAATGATTGAACTTGTCGAGATATTTTGCCAATTAGTCACTGAAAAGTACTAAAGTATGTCGAACACTTATTACATAGTTGATGTTGTTCCAACCAAGAACACGGGCTAATCCCTAATACTATTTATAGGCCTGCGCTTATCGTCTCCCCGGAGACGACACGGGAAAGCTTTGCTCGTTCCAGAAAAAGTTAGCCGGATCGGACGCGGTCTTCACTTTCACCAATCTCTTAAAATTGCTTTTGAAATATTTCAAACCCCAGACACTTGCTTGAGCATAAGTAGTATTGATGACGTAGTTCCTCCCCAAGTCAAGATCCCTATAATTCATATAAGCTGCTCTTGGAAATCGTGAAACATAAGGTGCCATATAATCATACAACTCTCTCATCCAATTAATTTTCTGATTGTTTTCCTCTTCACTGTCCCAAGTAACCATGTACTGAATTTGGTACATGTTCCCTCCCCGGTGTGGGAAAGGAGTCGCCGAGTCAGAGATCTGGCTCATTACCCCGCCATAAGGTGTTAAAATCAGGTAAGACGTCTCGTCTTCGATGAGCTTATTCCACAGACCTTGCAAAGCGGTTTGCGAAATAGGCTCCATCACGTAGTCGGATTTCGCCTTGAAAAAGGATCTGGACGATTGAGTCCGGTTGAGCAAGACTTCGGGAGATCCGTCTTGAGAGAATCCTGCAAAATAAAGGACGGATTGAATCCAACTCATCTCCGTGCAGCTTTCACGCGTCAAACCCAACTCGGGAAAGCTTTCTTGAATTGAAGGCAGGAGTTTTTCAATCTTGCCGAGGTACAAGCCCCCGAATGAGATGCTGATTGTTTTGTTCGCCAAACTCGAAGATGGAGTGACAACTCCTGTCACAGCATGGAGGAAGAGGTCTTCATGAAACTTGTGTGCAACATTCTGCCACTTGTACAAAAGCATAGTTGCATCTTCTTCAATGGTCTTTCCCACTTCAAAGACAGTGACGGTTGGAGGGACAGGAACCAGCACAAATTTCCAGGCAAATATGACACCAAAGCTTGCTCCTCCACCTCCTCTAATAGCCCAAAAAAGATCTTCACCCATTGCTTTCCGATCCAAAACCTTTCCATTAACATCAACAATTTTGGCGTCGATCACGTTGTCGGCTGCTAGACCGTACTTTCGAAATATCGTGCCAACCCCACCCCCACTAACTTGTCCTCCAACTCCAACAGTAGGACAACTACCAGCTGGGAATCCCAAAACCTTGCTCTTTTGAGAAATTGCATAGTACAATTCTCCTACTGTTGCTCCAGTCTCCACCCATGCACTCTCTTTCTCGACGTCCACCTCGACCAACCTCATGTTCCTGAGATCGATTATGATGAAGGGCATTTGGGATACGTAGGAGAGGCCCTCATAGTCATGGCCCCCACTTCGCACCCGCACATGGACGCCGAGCTTCTGGGAGCATACTATGGCTGCTTGTATCTGAGATGGATTGACCGGGGTAACAATGAGTTGTGGGCTTGGTGAGGAAGTGTTCAAGAATCTGAGGTTTTGAATGGAAGACTGCAAAAGAGAGATGTAAGTTGGATCTTTTCTTGTTGTGATGGTTTTGGAAGTGGAGTTGGATTGAAATGAATGAAGGGAAAAGCATTGGAGAAAGGAGACTTGATCAAAGCTGGAAGCTACATAGCAAAATGAAAGGAAGATTATGGAAATTAATGGAAGATTAGCTGCCATTGAATCCCCCGTGTTCCACTTACATTTGCTCATGTAAAATAAAGAGAGGTTGGCTTAATATATAAAGACAACCTGTTGGAAGATATGCACCAAATATGGAAGATACGCCAGATTATGCTTCCATATTTGGTGGATATACTTGAGATTCTAATTGATTATTTTGTATCAATCTAGGATTAGATCTGATATACTTCCTTATTCATTAAACATTCTTTGTATTATTTAATTCCCTTTGTACATTGAATCAATCAATGAAGTGCATATAATACATTCTCTTCTATTCTCGACATTCTTTTCGCTTCTACTTTGGTTTCTAACATGGTATCAGAGTGAGCGTTCTTTTTCATTCTTTTTCTTCTGACTTCTGCACCCTTTGATTGCCTTCCGGACGTTTCTTACCTTCGTTGTTGTAGGAACACTAAACCTGCAAAAAAAGGTTAGCACTCCGGTGTAGGAAATCAATATCAAAGCACTTCAAAAATCAAAAATAAAAACAATTTCTTCTTACCATTTTCTTTCTTATTGACACCATGGCTAAGGAGGATTCATCGACTTCTGAAGGAAGAACCCCAAAGGAGTCAACTATGTAGCAAGAACACATCGTGGACCAGGAGCAAAGAGTCCAGGCCTAGCCGAACCAGGGACAACCCATCACGGGCTAGGCCACTTCAGGGCAACTGATTATAGCCAGCATGTTTCAGGGCAATCCATCCAGTGGCTGCCTATTCAAATGGCACCCGATCCATGGATCTATGGGCCTGCGCAAACAAGCCCATGGTCGATGGGTCAAGGCCTGGAGAACCAATTCAGCCCAGTGGAGGCCCACCAACCGTCTTCGAGGCAAGCCCAACCATCGGGCCAAATTCAACAAATGCGGGCTATTTGTCCGAACCGGGTATTTCGAGTCTGGGACTAAATCCTACCCAGTTTCCTGTCGTACCCGTTTGTCATTGCCAACGGTCGACCGGAGCCTGGTGATCCGTTCTACACAGCAACGGGTGACAAACTGGAGCTACGACTCATCACCCAACAGCTGTCAGGCCCCAACAATTATTCTAGCTGGTCGATGGAGTTTTGGCGAGCGTTGGTCAAGAAGGACAAAGAGGTTTTCATCGACAAAACATTATTGATTCCGTTGAATGAGCGAATGGCGCGACTATGGAGGAAATGCAATCAATTAGTCCGAACCTGGATTGGAAATTGCATCACCACCGAAGTTGCGGCCGGACTACCTCCAACAGAAGATTCGAGAAAAATGTGAGAAAATATCAAAGAAATGTATGGAAAATTAGATAGGTTGAAAATTTTCTCTTTGACCCAACAACTCTTGGATTTAAAGCAAGGAAATATGAGCATCGCTGCGGTCTATAACAAACTCTCAACTTTATGGAACAAATTAGAGGCAGTCGAGGAGAAATTAGAAGGGCCAGATCTGACCTTGCAGCAATATCGCGCCATAAGATAAAGAGAAAAAGTGACCAGATTCCTATTGATCTTGAATGAGTCTTACCATTCCTTTTGATCTCAGATTTAGCCATGGAATCCATGCTGATGCTTGGCCGGATTTACTAGCTCGCCGTCCAAGAGGAGAGCCAACGTCTTGTTGCCTCCGATTTGCACAAGGCCGACGATGGGATGGCGCTCACAACTCACGCGAATCACCCACAGGGAGGAGCTGCAACCAAAGAACAGGAGGAAAGTGGTCACAAGTTTGTTTTGTAAGAGCAAACCCTAGATCCTTCAAGAAGGGAACGGACGGCCAAGATCTGATGATGCGATCCGATGATTCACGAAGGCTCAATCCGTCCGCCAAATCTGACGGTCCATGGGGATCTCTTCAGCAGGATTGGACGGACTCACAATGCTCCTTTTCCATGCATGGATCCAACAGCCCAAATGACGCTGTGATGGCTTCATTTTTTAAACCATCTAACTGGCCACCTTTTGTCATGTCATAAAAGCATAATGGTCATTTTACTACTTTCCCTTACCCTCAATGTTCAATCTATCCCCTGGCAAAGCAAGCTTGTATACTTTTTGACAATAGCAAATCTCGTGCAAAAGGTATGTTTTCCTTAATCTATGGTGATGTTTGGGGGCCCTATCACACACCCAATTGTCACGGGCCGAGAGTTTCCTTGGCCTCGGAACAACCCGCGGGCGCCTAGCGAGCGGAATTCGCCAGGCCAGCCCTTTCTTTAGCTGTTCCACGAACAATACGGTGAATGATTCTTCGTGCGAGATCCTACCACGCCCAGCTTCGCTCGGGCGTCTAGTCCATCGAGTAAGGTAGCAGTTCTCTTTAGGCACAACAACTGGTTTCTCGTCGGGAGAGCGGCATCAACTCCCGACCGGTTTGTGCACGGGAGGCCTACCCCATCTCTTGAGCTCCTAAGTGATGTAGTCCTTCTATCCCGAACTCCTAGCACCAACCGTCCTGACGCCACTCCCACGAACCAGTTGTGTTCTACCCTTCTGCCTCACACTCTTCACCAAATAATCCCAAGCGCCACTCACAAGTGTCACGAGTACAGGAGGATTCACGGACCGTGACATTCTCCCCCACTCAATTTGTAACGCCCTCATTGCGATCTCGCTCCATCGCTTCCTTGCGTAAATGAACCATTGATGTGCCACTTTTGGGAATTCACATCGAACGGTCACGCTCGCCCAACAAAACAAGTTTTGCTCCATTGGTGGCCTCTTTTGATCTCAGCCACTCGGCCCTTCAGTCACCTGCGCTTTCTGGCAAGTGTGGCATTTTTCGTCAACTGCATCTTTTTGGCAGCACCATTTTAGCCTAACCGGCATCTTGACCCTACCAGACCAATGGAGGTTCTTTTCTTGTTGAAAACGTGATAGTAGACCTCTTCTTCGTATTCACTGATCGATCCATGAATGTTATCCCTATTCAGCAAGGGTTCGGTTCTTCTCTAACTCACATTCCGTTCAGCGAGAAGCCGACTCGTCCTAGCACCCATCCACTAGGACTTATCTGCTTGACCCACACTTCAGCGAGGAGTCCGATTCTCCGACTTTCTCACTTGCTTACTGGAGGGATTCCTGCTCTGATACCACTTGTCACGGACCGAGAGTTTACTTGGCCTCGGAATGACCCGCAGGCGCGTAGCGAGCGGAATTCGCCAGGCCAGCCCTTTCTTTAGCTGTTCCACAAACGATACAATGAATGATTCTTCGTGCGAGATCCTACCACGCCCAACTTCGCTCGGGCGTCTAGTCCATCGAGTAAGGCAGCAGTTCTCTTTAGGCACAACAACTGGTTTCGGCCTACCATGGCATCATCAGGGGAGCGGCATCAGCTCCCGACCAGTTTGTGCACGGGAGGCCTACCCCGTCTTCAAAGCTCCTAAGTGATGTAGTCCTTCTATCCCAAAACTCCTAGTACCAACCGTCCTGACACCACTCCCACAGACCAGTTGTGTTCTACCCTTCTGCCTCACACTCTTCACCAGAAAATCCCAAGCGCCACTCACAAGTGTCACGAGTACGGGAGGATTCATGGACCGTGACACAATCGTGATGGTTCTCATTTCTTCCTAACATGATTTTTCTCGTGCCACATGGGTATTTCTCATGCAATCAAAAAGTCAAGTTCTTTCTCATCTAAGAACTTTTTTCTCCCTCTCCAAAAATCAATTTGGAAAATCAATCCAACGTATTTGTACTAACAATGGAAGGGAATTCTTCAATAGTGAATGTGCATTTTTTCTCTCCTCAAACATAATTTTGCATGAGAGTTCTTGCATTTACACCCCACAGCAAAATGGAATTGTTGAGCTTAAACACCGTCATCTCTTAGAAGTAGCCCGTGCTCTTAAATTTCAAGCTTCCATTCCCGACACTTTTTGGGGAGATTGTGTGGTCACTACAGCTTACCTGATCAATCGAATGCCAAGTCGTGTTCTCAACAACAAGACACCTTTTCAGATGTTCTATGGAAAGAAACCAGAACTTCAGTATTTTGTGTTTTGGTGAGATTCAAATTTTTTATATCACACAAAATAGTAGAGGTTTGCTTTCAAAAGATGGAAAAAAGCTATCAAAAACCCCAAACTATATCCATTAAAACACATTTATCCTAAACTTTTTTTATGATATCAAAAACCTTAAATTATGCTTATTATAACATGTTTGTTTAAAACTTTTCTTGTAATATAAAAAACTCAAATTTGTATTCACGTGACACATTTACTTTTCCGTCAAACGATTTTTCAGCAAAAGCAATTATTTTTATTTCACTTTATTCACGTGGGCACCATGTTATCACCATTTGCTTTCCGGAGTTTTTAACGACGCTCGTTTATGGAACTTTGGTGAGGGATATCACACAATACAAGTTTAAAAAATTTAGTGTCATCAGAAAAAATTTGAATAAGTATATCATAGTTGAGATTTTTGGTGGTTTTCACCTTTAAAAGAATTTGTTACACATGCTGATTCGATTTGGCATATCTGTAGTTATTCTTAAAAGTAGTATGTAGATTCACAATAGTCATGCGAGTTAACAGTTTTTGAAGAAGCAAATAGTAATGCATATTATTTGCTTGCAATCGCGGCAGCATATTTTACGATGGCTAATTTTTGAAAGCTCCCCCTCGTTATTTATGTTAGCAGTCCATTGATTTTCATCGACTAATATGCTAAACAATATCTTTCTTGAGAAATTGATTAAAAAAAAGAAGATAATGTAACAAGGAGGAATCATTCAGTAAAATAGGGGATTTATTAAGTCGATACAAAGAAATTGCCTCATTGTTAGGAGCATTAACTTTACAAGTTCTTACTCAAATCAAGAGGCCTATTGCCCAGTAAATTTCGAGCGTACGGCTAAGTTAAAGAGAACACACTAATAGATGGAAGAACTATAGAAAATGTTATATAGTCCTCTATAAGGACAAATCTTTGAGAGCTAATTCTCTGATTCAGTACCTCAACTATATTAATTTTCAAGTATTTTCTACTTGGTGTAGCGAATTTACAACCTATTGACATAGTCAACTAATTGAAACTTATAATATATATATAACTACTATTCGGACGTGACAAGCGTTTTGTAACGAACATGATGCCAAGTAAACATTTATTATCTGTCATTTACCCGAAAATAACCCAGTTAATAATGTAAGAATGCTAATTTAGTACTAAACTTTTCAATTTTGTTAATTTAATCTTTAACTTTTATGTGAAATCCTAATGTAGTCTTTCCAACCAATTTTAACCAAAATTCAGTTACATCAGTCTATTCTTAGTCGGTCATCTTATGTGGCACTCCGTCACTTTAGCAATTTCCAACAAAAATAGTTTAAAAAAGACTATAATAGAATTTTACACAAAAGTATAGAACTAAATTGGCAAAATTGAGAAATTTAAGACTAAATTAACATCCTAACTAATTCCACAATTTCCTCATGAACAAGTTAATGAATTCTATTATTGATAAAAGAAAACAAAAATGAACTAATCCAAACGGCAACTTAGCCTTCACAAATTTTCTTTGAATTCTTCAATAAATGAAAATAGAAACAAATGAATCCTAATAGCACATAAGGCTCTGTTTGTTTTACGGAAATGACTATTTTGGAAAATATCTTCTTCAAAATGATTGCTTATATTGCATAAAATAATTAGTCAAAGAGATATATTCACACTATCAACAACAATTTATGTATGAATATTTTCATGGAAGATTATTTTCGTTCATTTATTTTTCGCAAGCAAAACAAGCTACCATTTTTTAAAGAATATTTTCTAAATTATTCATTTTTCGCGAAACAACGAAACCATTGGTCTTCGCATATTTTTGTTCAAATTCTTCATGTTAACTTTTGATTTATGTCGCTCAAAAGTCATGGTGAGACTTGTCTGCATTTTTTTGTCAGACACCCATTTTTCTTCTTCTTTTTTTTTTTGTCAAAGTCGAACAGGCATTAATAGTCTAACTTAGCACATTTTTGTTCAAATTCTTCACGTTATATTTATAACCTCTTATTCCTTCTCTCGAAAAGTAAAGCAATTGGTTAGTCCCCATAGATCTCCGAACATTAAGAAGCCCGTTCAATCCTCCAAGTTTTATTAGTAACTAGGACCTTTTGTTCTTCAAGCAAATATTCGATTTTATAAAGATAATCCACTTTTCAAAATCATTTTCTTTCACCGCTCCCCTCTCCAACTGTTAGGAAATCCCTTATGATGTTTTGAAGATGACAAAATAAATCAAAGGCTACTAACATGTTTAATGATTAAGTAATAGACCATGCAGATGATAGAACATGTAAAGGATATTGTCAAAGTGTGAAGACGATCAGAAGACTTAACGTAACACATGTCCAAAGTATATTCTGAAGATTTCAGACTTCGTGTCAAAGTCGAAGACGCCTGACTTTTAGTGTCAAAGTCTGTTCCGCATCGCAAGTCCGCTCACTCGACAAATTCCTGCATCGAACGTGAATAATGAACTAGAAGACGACTCTATCTTTGAAGCCGAACCGGTACGACCTTAAAGCTAAATCTATTCAGAAGCAAAATTTGTTCAGACTCAAATTGCAAAGTCTATCGCACTCAGACTCAGATTGTAAAGTCTATTGCTCTCAGACTTTATATCCAGAACTCGACAGAACGCAACTCAAGCCCAATCATATAACGGCTAGTGATATGGTTTGGATTCCACATGAAGATTGATTTAATTGACTCAATCTATTTGATTGACGATTAGATCTTGAAGATAAGAACTTTCTATACGAAGAAGCTTTACTTATGGAAACCAAGATTTTGTTTGTATGGGCGATCGGAATCAATTTGGGATTTTACCTTTATCACTCAACGGCTACCAAATCTTCTAGATACAGAGCTGTCCAATGGGCATATTGGAAGACGATTATCTGGGATATTGTCCAATGGCTAGTTTAGAAGTGGAGAAGTATTTAAGGAGATGAAGGACCGATGAGCAAGTAAGAGACGGAGCGTAGAATTTATAATTCCAAAGTCTGAGCGATCTTCACTTGTCTCTTGTGAGCTTAAACGTTTGTGATCGTGAGAGAAATACCAAAAGAGTGACTTAGTGAGATAGTGTGATCTACTAAGTGTTTGCACTCAAAGTTGTAATCTCTTGTTGATTGCATAGTGGAATCCAGCCAAGAAGGCTGTTAGCGTGGGAGAGTGGACATAGGCTTGGATTAAGCCGAACCACTATAATTTCTGTGTTCTTATTCTTTTCCCTAACTCTTTTGTTTAAAGTTTATTTTATTCCGCATATATTTGCCAAGATTTATCTTAAACACCTATTCACCCCCCCTCTAGGTGTTCATACTAGCACTCTCACCAACCAATCGAGTTACTACCTTTCAATCTTCAAACCTCTCCTCCAATAAAATGCTTGAGCTCTCCAAGTTCCTTTATTTGGAAGGATACTAATAGATTTTCCTTTGTTCGTCGAATTTTCTATTGGTCATCTCTAGTGATGGTAAGATCATCCACGTGCACATAAAGTCTAAGTTAGCACATTTTGTTCAAATTCTTCACGTTAATTTTTTATTTACGTCGCTCGAAAGTCGTGGCAAAGACTGTCAAATGCCCTTTTTTTTCCGAAGTCAAACGCCCGTTGAAAGTCCAACTTAGCAGCCTCATTTCCTAGCTCTCTTCCCTTGTTCCGGAAGACAAGGACGTTTGACTTATGGATCGTATCTTCAATGGATATCGAAGAAGAAAATGGGTCAAAAATATAAGAGGGTGAACTTGCGAAAAAACCTCAAGTACATATCGTGCACGTCATTTCAGACATCAGCTTTGCAAACAGTTCATACCCAGACTATCTGAAGCTATTGCCTGTCTCTATCCTTGCGCTAGCGACTCAGCCATCTCTCTCGATCTTGAGAGCTTCCCTCTACCTCCTTTTGGTAGCTGTCCCCCAAACCCTAGCTCTTCCTGTGTATGTCCGAATCCCAAAACCCTAATAGTCTCATTACAAATTTTTAGTGGATTGGAACCCTTCCTGTAGATTTCCGTCACCCACTACATCACCTTCTCCTCGATTCTTCACTGATGTGGAAGGGATAGGGTTTTGTCTCCATCGATGGCATCGAGTAGTGCTGGTTATGAAGATTTGGCCTCCTAAAGTTTTGAATGTTGCCTATTCCCTGCGGGATTTCTTCTGGGTTATCGGTTCGCAGCCAATCGAAAGGGAATTTTCATCTTTTCTCTATGACTGGATGGACTTCTTCGATTGATAGCAGCATGTTGTTGTTGAGTTCTGGCTCTGCTCCATGTTCTGTTCTTATCTAGTAACAGCTATTCATTGGTGAGGCAAATGGACAAACCTAAGGCAATAAAGTGTCATTTGGCTTTATTGTGCAAGAGGTTAGGGAATCTGCAAACAAAGGTGGATGCCCCTCCATGGGATAGAGTGATTTCGGAGGCAATGTTAGATGAATGTAAATGTAAAGTATTTGGTAAGCTGTATTCGGGAGGAAATATCAACTATCAGGCATTTCTTACCACAATGAAGTGAGCTTGGAAGGTAGATTCAGTTAGCTTTGCACATCATGAATCGCATATCCTGTCTTTTACATTTGATTCTAAAATGGATAAAGAAAAAGTGTTAGTGAACAGCCCATGGTCCTTTGCAAGTAATCTATTGATCCTTAAACCATGGGAGCCTAATAAACCTACGCAATGTTATAAGTTTACAAGCTGTGCATTATAGGTTCAAATTCATGGTCTACCTATTGAATGGTGTAGTGAGGAGGTTGTGTCACATATAGCCCAAATTCTAGGTTGCGTGAAGGAAGCAAAAGTGGAGAAAAAGGGAGTGGCATTTCAAAAGGTGGGAAGAGCAAGAGTAGAGCTTGACTTGGATACACCTTTAAGGCCAGGTACCTTATATAATTTAGGAGAGGAGAAAGTTTGATTGGATTTTAAGTATGAGAGGCTACCTCGATTCTGCTACTCATGTGGAAGAGTTGGGCACTTTGCAACAATCTATGAAGAAATTCCTTTTGATGAGGCCAAATATGAAGATAGGAAAATGAATAGGTTTGGGCATTGGTTAAAAGCAATGAGGCTAAGGAGACTAGTCCCTTTTGGCATATTTTTATGATGACAAGGTGGGTGAAGAGGAGGAAATACAAGAAGACAGCAACCTTCCATCTCACAATACTCAAATAGTCATTTTCTTTGGTGAGCAAATAGCAGCAAGATCCACATAAACAACTCAACCACCAAACGGGGCACATGTGGATATAGTTTTACCTTATCATCAAGTGGAACATCACCAGGATAAGGGAAAAGGCATTATGAACATTGAAGAGCCAGAACAATAGCTTTTGCCGGTTGCCAAACCATCATCCTGGACAAAAAAAGAAGAATCAAAGAAGGAAAGCAGGATTTTAAAAAGCTCACCAGCAAAGAAACTATAGAGTTGGTGAGCTTGGATGAAGCAAATTTGCAAGGATACTCCTATTAGTCTTTCAGAAGGAACCATGGAATGAGCTTTGGTGGCCAGCCTAAATAAACCACCGGTTTACAAATGAGGGTTATATGTTGGAACTGTTAGGGGTTTGGCACACCACTGACAGTCCAAAATTTGAGAGCCATTGTGGCTCAGGAAAGGCCCAACTTAATTATGTTAATGGAAACAAAAAACAAAGAAAATGTGATTACTCATATTAGAAGGCAGCTAGATTTTAAAAACAGCTTTGTGGTGAATCCAATAGGAATTGCAGGGGGGCTAGCAGTGATATGGAATGATGAAATTGATGTAGAGGTAGAATTTAGCTCCCAAGAAATGATTAACTTGATATGTGTAGATCATGAGAGTCGAATCAAAATGAGAGTTAGTTGTGTGCATGCTCCAAATATGTATGGGGAAAGATTACAATTATGGGATAAAATGAGACAGATTGGTCTTTCTAATACACTACCATGGATTTGTTTGGGGGATTTCAATGAAGTACTTTATTATTGGGAGAAGGTGGGAACAAGGATGGCAAAGAATTATCGAATGTAGGCATTCCAAAGCTGTATACATGATTGTTCTTTAATGGAAATACATTGTAAATGGTGTACTTTTACCTAGTCCAATAACAGAGAAGAGGCTGATCTGGTCAAGGAGAAACTAGATAGAGTGTTTTGCTCTCTGGATTGGAGACTCATGTTCCTGGAAGTAGAAGCCTTTGCTCTACCAGCTGTTGGGTGTGATCATAGTCCTTTCCTATTGGTGAGTAGTGCTAAAACTGTTTTAAAAAAAAAAAAATCACTTTGAGGCCTTCTGGATTGAAGATGGTGAATGCATAGAAATAGTTAAACATATATGGCAATCTCAAACTTATTTTGAAGTAGGCTTGAGAGACAAATTACAAGCTGCAAGCCAGGCATTGAAAGAATGGAGTAAAAGGAAGTTCCCCAATAGCCATATTTGTATAACAGCCCTAAAGCAAGAGCTTCAATTCTTAACTAATAATCCAAGCTTGTATCAAGGATCAAACAAGATAAAGCTTGTAAAAGAAGAGATTGAAACCTTATGGAGAAGAGAGGAAATGTTTTGGGGGTTAAGATTTAGAATTAATTGGCTTTGTTGGGGAGATAAAAACATGAAATATTTCCATGCAGCAACGATTCAAAGGAGACAAAAAAAAAATACAAGATTACTATGCTGAAAAATGCATTGGAGCAGTGGATTCGAGAAAAACAGCAACTTCAGCACCTCACCATTTCTTTTTTAAGGAGTTATACACTTTGGTAAAGCCTCGAAACTGCCAACCAGTACCGGATCAATGTCCTACACTAATTGGAAATGATATTAATGAATGTTTGGTGGCAAAAGTAACATTGGAAGAAATTCATGCTGCTATATTTCAACTTGGAGCTCAGAAAGCTCCTAGTCCAGACGGTTTAAATGGAATTTTTTATCAACACCATTGGGATATAATCAATATTGATGTGTTAGAGGAAGTTCGGATTTTTTTCGTTCGGGAGTATTGGAACCAGCTCCCAACATAACACATATTACTCTAATTCCAAAGACCCCTCATCCAGAAAGACTTGACCAATATTACCCTATCAGCCTTTGCAATTTTGCATATAAAATAATATCAAAAATTTTGGCAAATAAACTGAAAAGATGGCTGCCTATACTAATTTCAGGGGAGCAAAGTGCCTTCGTCAATGGAAGACAGATTCAAGATAATATTTATATTGTACAAGAGGTGTTGCACCAATTGAGAATGAGGAAAAGGAAAAAACATTTCCAAGCAGTGTTGAAACTTGACATGCAGAAAGCATGTGATAGAATAGAATGGGATTTCTTAGAAGGTTGCTTGCTAAAAATGGGGTTTTGTGCTAAATGGGTTAACTGGATCATGCAACATGTCACTATAGTCACTTTCAGCATTAAGTTTAATGGTGAACCCCTTCCTTTTTTCACTCCTACCAGAGGTATTCGACAAGGGGACCCTTTATCACCCTATCTTTTCATTTTGGTGGCTAACAGTTTGTCATCTTTGATAGGTAAAGCTCTACAAGATGGGAATATTAAAGGAATCAAGTTAAATAGGTTCTGCCCCACTTTGACTAATTTACTATTTGCAGATGATTCAATTTTCTTCTTGGATGGATCTTTACAGGAATGCCAAAATGTTGCAGCTATTCTTAATCAATATTGTTATGCCTCAAGACAAGCTGTAAACCTAAACAAGTCTAGCATCTTTTTAGTAAAGATTGTCCCTCTTTATTAAGGGATAATATGAAAAGAGAATTGAGGGTTCCAGAGCTATAGTGATCAGGTAAGTATATGGGAATTCCCTCTTACTGGGAAGCATCAAAGAGACAAATGGTTGCATGGATTTTAAATAGGGCAAACATGAAATTGGAATGCTAGAAGGAACAAATTATATCAAAAGTAGAAAAGGAAATACTCTTGAAATCAAGTGGTTCAGGCAGTACCTCAATCAATTTTCAAAATTCCAGTTTCAATTTGCAAGGGTATAGAGAAAAAAAAATAGCTAATTTCTGGTGGAAAAACAGTGAATCAAAAGCTAGTATGCATTGGAAAAGATGAGAAATCATGAAAATAAGGAAAGATAAGGGAGGAATGGGTTTTAGAGACCTACTTACTGTTAATAATGCCCTTTTGGGTAAACAAGCTTGGGGGATGGTAAAAATCCGGATGCACTGTGGAGTAAATTATTAAAAGGGCTCTATTTCTGTCGTAAAGACTTCCGGCATGCTGATAAGGGACCTAAACCTTCATGGGGTGGAAAAGTTTACTTTTAGGAAGGGAGGCTATAGCGGATTCAGTGAGATGGTCGATAGGAAATTGTGTAAATGTTAATATCATAACAAATAAATGGCTAAAGAGAGGATTAATTGGAGGGCCAGCAAACATAAATAATCCACAGAAAGTTTCTGAGTTGATGAACTTTGAGGCAAAACAATGGAATGAACCGTTGTTACATAACCTATTTGATGAGCAGACTACTCAGGAGATCCTTGCAATTCCAATTAATCATCACATTACCAGCGATGAACTGATGTGGACAAGCATGAAGAATGGGTCTTTCACAATCAAAAATGGCTATAATATGTTAAGAGATAGAACAACAAAAGCATAGCAATGGAACATCCTTCTTCCTCATATCAAACACCACCAAAACTATGGAATGTTATATGGCAAATGCGGACCAGCCCAAAAGTGAAGATTTTTGTATGGAAAGTTTGTTAAAACGACATCCCATCTAAGGAGAACCTATGGAAAAGAAAGATCTTACCTGATCCGGTCTGTGATCTTTGCCGAGATAAGGTGGAAATGGTCAAACACACTCATCTCCTCTGTCCTTGGACTGCAATGGTATGGAACCACTCAGAAATCAACCTACGAGTAGACGCACAGGAGGTTAAACGAATGGATGAGTGGCCGGTACGATTTATAAGAAAAAACACGAACCTCCCGTCTTTGGAAACGATCGGAAACCTTTTTTGGCAAGTATGGAAAGAGAGCAACAACTTTATTTTTCGAGGTACTAAACCGGATGCCTGCAAAGTGGTAGATCTTGCATGATTTCAGCAAGCTAGCTACCAAAAATGGGGATTTATACATTTTCTAGAAGAAAAAAAAAAGAACTGCAGATTTCGCATACCTAGCAAGCTCCGAAAGCCGGTTCCTTTAAGCTTAATGTTGATGGGTCATTGTGTAAGGGATCGATGGAAGGAGTAGTGTCTTGCGTCATCCAGGACTCCTCCAGTAGCCTCGTTGATGGATTCACGAAGCTCGTCCGGGCAGAAATGGTTCTTCAGCTGGAAACCCTAGGAGTGCTCGAAGCTTTGAAGTACTTAAAACATAAACAACTGGGGGAGGCTTTAGTGGAGTCTGAAACAGAAGTCCTGTGAACTCCTTAAAGAGTGCGGACGAAGTGAACTGGCAGGCACGTGCAGCTCTGATGGAATGCAAGTCTCTTCTTCAGCAACTGCCACTAGTGGGCTTGACTTTCTGCCCACGATATGCCAATGCGGTGGCGGATTGGGCCGCACGACAACAGAGACTGAAGACCCTTCCTCCAAACTGGCAGGCTTCTCCTCCTCCTGAACTTTGGGCCCTGTTATGTTATGAGGCCCCAACTGTGGAGTATGCTGTTTCTGCTTTATAATATAAATAATATAACTCTTTTCGTCCAAAAAAAAAAAAGCTAATTTACATTCGACTGTAATACCACACTCTGGCATAGATCTTGCCCTCCAAATTATCCCGGACTTCATATCGCACGGCCTGATCCTATCCTTAGGACACAACCACGAGCAACCAAAGTCTCGCTTACAAGCACCAACTACTCTTTTTGATGTCTAGGGTTCATTTTATTGAAATAATGTCCGAAATCACTTAACGACGTGTCTTAAATACAATCTATAATCATGTGGTATCCCTCCACCTATAACTTAAGCTTTTACATGTCAAATGCTTATTACTAGGCAAAATTACCAAATTCTAAAGGGAATTGAAAGAAATTGTGGTAAGTAAATAAATACCACATGAATATAAAGAGTATCCAGGACATACTTGTTAAGTAATGTACGACAATACTTCAATAAATAGCTTCCAAAATTTTGCTGTTGATAAGCTTTTCCTCGGAAAATGTTGATGTACCACTGTAATTTTTCTTCTTTTTTTGGTTTAATGATCGTGAGGAGAACCGGCGCCGTCGCAAACTACATCTCTCATTTGAATGAAGCTTTTAATCAGAAAAGTACCTTGTTAGGGTAGGTTGCCTTGCTTCATTCGTCAAGGACTTCAACGCTGACAAAGAAGTTGTTCCGGGATTCTTTTGGGTTTTAGTGGTCCAGGACATATGGAGCAAAGCCTACAAGAGCCTGATATGTTCTCGAAGAAAAAAGGGTACTTTCGTGATTCTAATTTCAAACCAATAAATTAGATCATGGCTCTTGGAATTTCATCATTGACATGCCTTCACGAGATACTTCCATAAACATCCCCGATAGGGATATCTAACGGGACATTTTCACATCTCCACTAGAGACATTTCTCTACCACTCCCCCATCGTCGCAGTGAAATTGAGATATATTCCAACACCAATCCATAAAAGAAATAATTATAGTCCCAACGACATGAATAATTAACAACTGACGGTACAATAGAGCTAAGAAAGATCCCGAATGTATTCAAGTGTAAATATAACCAACAATTAGATTTTAAAGTTATCAAATATAACATTGTCCACAGCATTATCATTTGACTACATAATGACATCAACCGAAGGAAATCTAGTGTAAGCAATAGCGTTGATAGAACTGAAATGACACATCAGACAGACACAAAGCACCAAGACTGCACTATCTTCTTATTCACCACTGACTTTTCTTCCAAATAGTTAAACGGTGTCGTTAGGAGTTTGACTAGCCGAATCAAACTGTATAAACCAGAGACAATAGTTTAACGTGAATGGGGGGCAACAGATAATTATCAAGAAGACAATTATGTATCAATTACAGGAAATATGTAACTTTACTTAGAAATTTAACCTATACCTATAAGTCCAATGACCATCCTCGCATCCCATTCAGGTGTTGTGTTACAGAATGACGTGCATTCAATTGACCTTTCACAGCAGAGCTAAGAACGTCACTTGATGGTTTCTCTCATTCTTCTCCAACTTTCTCTCATTCTCCTCTGACTTCTCCCAGTGTGGCGCTCTTCATCATCATTTCTAGATCATCTATACGTTTGTGATGTTGAGAGTCATGTATAAGTGACACCAAGCCCATAATCTGCCACTCTTCCATACTAATCCTCTTCCATCAACAATTTGCAGACGACACTAATTGACAGAGATTAAATCCGAAGAGTCCCTTGATTGAAGTCGTTTGTATACTAAAGCAGCTGCTTTATTCTAAACATATTGTAAGCCATTGTGAAAATATGAAATCCGAAGGCTAGACAAATGTCAAAGTTACAGACATCAAAGAGAACACCAGACAAGCAATTATTTTATCCGCACGCATGGACTGGTTGGCATTGCCATAAACTGCACTGATCTTACAAATCAGTTCAAACCAGTCAAAAACAGGACTGGTCTATATAGATCGATCCAGTTTTGTGGAATGGATCTCCATGATTAATCCACTGCAGACCAGTCCATGTTCTAGATAAAAAGTAACTTTTCTGTTTGTTCTCTTTGATATATGTAACTTCATCATTTTTCTAGCTTTCAAATTCTATCAAGGCTTATAATATTTAATCAATAAAGCAACTGCTTTTATACAAGAATGAATTCAATCTGCTCTCCTTGGGTTCTTCTTCCATCCAAAATAGTTTCTACAGGGACTAGATCGAAGAACATCCGTATGGACTTGGTGTTGTTTCAGTATGACTCTCAATGTCACAAAGGTACAGGCAATCTAGAAACGATGATGAAGTGTGCCACACCCTACAGAAGTTAGAAGACAATGAAAGAAAGGTGGAGGAGAACGAGAGAATTCATCAAGCAGCATTATCCTTTCTACAAGCGAAGCATGATATGGAGAGATGTCTGCTGTAAAAGGTCAACTGGATGCACTTCACTCCATGATACGACAATGTCTAAATGGGATGAGAGGATGCTCATTGAACTCAGAGATATAGGTTGAATATCTGAATAACGCTTTGTGTTATTGGCTGTAACAGGTTGGACTTTGAAAATCACATGAGTTTGTCCACATATATATCCTTAAATCAATTCATAATTGTGTCTTCTTTATTATTGGTTTATTCTCTAGGTAAACTGACAACAATCGACTAATAATGATCAATAACAGAATCCTTTCTCCCTCTTTTCTATACCAACCATACTGAGCAATATTTGGCCACAAACCTCGAACCCTCCTTTGTCCTCCTGGCATATCAATATTACAGAGTTTCTCCACAGGCAGCAATCAACAAGTGCCACTAAGCAACATTCTGCCACAGACTTCAATTCCTCCTGGTCCTCCCGGGAAACCAATCTACTGGAGTTCCCCCACCAAAAGCAATCAATGATAGCAGCTAAGTTGAGCAGCAGATGTATCCTACATCCAACACAATCAGTCACTTCAGAATTTATGGTAAAAGCGAACCAGAAGTCCTAAACCTTTTATGCAGAATGTAATCAAGTCTTAAACTTTTCAATTGGTTTAATTAAGTCCCAAAGATCTTTTTCAAAAGGTACAATCAAGTCATTTTCAATATACAGTACCTAAAATTGCAATACACGACTTTCTTATTTGGCAGGGGACAGAAAGTAGTATGCTACTTTTTTGATTTCGCAGACATTTGCAAAATTACCTGTGTTTTGGCAAATTACGTGTGTCATCGAGTAGCAGTAAGTTTGACATTACATGAAAGAAGACATGATTACCTCTTCCTTGCATGTGTCAGTAGCCAACTAATCAATTCCAACTGACAGCACAGGATGGAGCATTATCGTTTTTCTCCTTCCTTTCAAAGAGGCAGCTGAGCAAGTCTAACTTCCCTCAAGAAGATGTTGGCCCTCGTTTCTAGGAAAAGATGGTCATGAGATCCTTCAGAAAGAGGAAGAAGATAACCAAGACAGTCATTTTTCCAGTTGTCTCTGTTGACCCTAAATACTGAGTCATGGCCGAGGAGGATCCTGCAGGAAAATTGAATGAGTGAACCACTGAAAAATCTTCATATTGGTATGTTTGTTAACGATTAAAGCAGAACGGTATAGCAACTACTGAAATAATGTAGTCAAGAACCAAAAAGATTTGATGGCAAAAGACAAAAATTTCAAACATTATGCATGTTCAGCATAATTCTGGTTAAAGCAAAAGTGAGAATGCTCGAACAGACAAGTTAGAATTTTAAAAAAGTTCTGAAAATTAGCTGTTGTTTCATTTGGATCATTTATTTGTGAACAAGCAAGACAAAGAACTTTAGAATTAGCCATTGGCAATGAATCATGGACAAGCCTGTCTACTCACAGCAAACTTCCCATCATACAATAAAATCAACTCCACATAGTAGAAAATAAATGCACGTAATGTACCTCTAGAGGACAAGCAATTACCACTAAACTGGCGCCAGTAATCCAACCAAACTTATTAGTTTAAGTTCCAAATTAAATCTTTTCCTTGGAAGAACAGGAATAAATCACAAAATAAATGTAATCAATGTACCTCTTACGGGTAAGCAATTTCAAAAGTACCACTAACCAAACAAACTCATTAGTTTAACAGTAAACTCATGTTCGGGACCTTACTTGGAAGAACAGGAATACTTTGCTCATTCCTGAAGAAGTTCTGTGGATCAACTGCTGTCTTAACTTTCACCAATCTCTTGAAGTTTTCAGCAAAGTACTTCACCCCGTACACAGTGCCTTCCCTGTAGCTATTTTCACCATTATCAGTTATCCCGATATCAAGGTCCCTATAGTTCAAAAAAGCCCTTCGTGGCTTTTTCGACACATATGGAGTCATAAAATTATAAAGCTCTCTTATTTCAGCCAGATTACTTTGCTCTGCTTCGATTCCATCTTCACTCCAACTGATCGAGTACTGTATTTTAAACAGATTCCCAGCTCGATGAGGAAATGGAGCATCTGACATAGGGATTTCACCCATTTTTCCTCCATATGGATTGAACACGAATCCAACCTTTCCCAATTCAATCATCTTATCCCAAAGCAACTCCAATTCCTCCCTCGACATTGGTTGCTGGACATAATCTGATTTCCTCTTCAAGAAATTCACCGACTTAGGCATTCTGTCGAGCAGAGCTTCCACGGCCGTACCACTATCGAAGTCCCCCCACCAGAGAGCCGACTCAATCCAGCTCATCTCTGCACAATCCTCTTTCTTCAAACCCAACTCCGGAAACTCCTCATTAACCAGTGAAACCAGCCTATCCGCATTTCCAAGAAACAGAGCCAAAACAGAGGCATTAACTGTTTTAGCTCCTTTTTGTATCTTGGAACTAACAGGCTGAAGCAAGAGCCTCATGAACAAATCATTATCAGTCCTTGGCGCAGCGTTCTGCCACTGATAGACAAGCTCAGTCGCGTTTTCCTGAATCGTCTTCGCCACTCTAAAAACAGTAACCACGTTCGGAACAGGGACAAGCTTCACTCTATAACCCAATATCACTCCGAAACTCGCCCCACCTCCTCCTCTAATAGCCCAAAACAAATCCTCGCCCATCGAGCTCCTATCAAGAACTCTACCCTCGACATCCACAATCTGCGCGTCGACCACATTATCGCTCGCCAACCCATATTTCCGCAACATGTTCCCGTATCCGCCACCGCTCAAATGCCCACCGACGCCGACGGTCGGGCAAACCCCAGCATTAAACCCATAAAGCCCACTCTTTTCCCAGATCCTATAGTACAATTCCCCAATAGTCGCTCCGCTTCCGACCCAAGCAGTCTCTCGTTCGACATCCACATCGACGGACCGAAAATTAAACATGTCGAGAATCAAGAAAGGGGCGCGGGAGACGTAGGAGGTACCTTCGAAGTCGTGCCCGCCGCTCCGGATACGGACCTCCGTGCCGGTCCTCCTGGCGCAGAGGACGGCGGACTGGACGTGGGACGGCTGGGAGGGAGTGAGGATGAGGAGGGGCTTCGGGGTCGAGGAGGTGCCGAAGCGGCGGTTGCGGATGAGGGACCCGAGGAGGGTCGGGAACGACGAGTTGGTCGGCGCGTGGAGGATCTGGGAGGGTTCTTGCTGCTGCTGCTGCTGCTGCTGCTGGAGCACCTGGGTGTGGTTGAGGAGGCATTGGAGGAAGGTGTCGTAGAGCGAAGCAGAGGAGGACGAGACGAGGACGAACAGGAGGAGGAGAAGCAGGGGAGAGACAGGGGTCGATGGCGACGGTGGCGTCATCATGGCTAGCTGCTGCTGCTGGCGTGCTGGGTTGAGTCCCGCTCGGCGATACAGTGTCAGTTGTCGGTCGTGGCACGGGAGGTGTCGGTGGATCCACGGTCGCGCCGGCGAGACGACATCCTCATCCGGGTTTTTCGAATGGAGGGAAATGTCACCGTCGAGATCTTGAAAAATCAAATGAATCGAATTGCCTACCCGGTCAGCATGTCTGTACAGAGGTCTATACTAGTTTACAGAATCTTAAGCAACTCAACAGAGTTCCTTTGGGGAGGAGAATCAGAATCTTGCTTTAGATGTCCAAGAAGAAAGGCATTTACTTTTTAAAGAATGACGGTGCCTTCCGCATCACCAATTTCCCTTGAGCCAACTGGCTAACGAGTTTAATTGGTTCCCAAGCGTCAGGGCAGAAGATCGGAAAAGAAGGAACACATATCACCCAGCTTAATCTACAAATCTTATTTTCTCACTTTGAGTCGCTTTGTTTCATCATATATTGGACATTGCTAGAAAGTACTATTTTAAAGAAATTGTTTTCCTGTGTCTTCAACCTTCATCAACACCTCTAGATTTCAGAACTTTGGACCTTAGTGCCAAGCTTGAAATCTCACCCATGGCTAGCGAGGTTCACAACACCCTCACCCTAACTAGGTGAAGCTCGGCTAGCAGCCTTAGTGCTAGGCTTGAAATCTCGATGCTTGGAAGTTACATGATTGCTCAATTTACTGGGTTTCCTTATGAAATTTAGAATCTCACGTGATGCGATATTTCTTGTTGGCAATTCCCATTGAGTTGTATGTCTTAAACTTTTTATTTAGAAAAGGTTGGCCATGTTAAATATAAAGGAACAAAAGTTGATGGAGAAGAACGGAAACGGCACGTGTTGGAAAGCAATAAACAAAAAGGAAGCAGAGGACTTGGCGATACAGCAAAACTACAAGAAATAATAATCAACGGTAAAGATCTTATAAGAAAGACCAGCCTGGATTGACATCAATGAAGGAGATGCTTAAAATAGTGAATGACCTGGATCGCCAAGTCATAAGATGTAATCGGTTAGGTATATTCTGTTAAGAAGTTGCTGTATTCTGTTTCTCCTTGTAACCGAGTTTTGTTAGTTCTTCATTGAATGTACTTTCTCACTTTTATATAAGAAAGTAAGGAGGAAGATAGAGTGATATACAGAGAGAGAGAGAGAGAGAGAGAGAGAGAGAGAGAGAGAGAGAGAGAGAGAGAGAGAGAGAGAGAGAGAGAGCATGAAAGAGGGAAAACCAGCATCTTCTACGAATGCTCAGCATTTTCTGTATCAGAGGAGAAGCTTCGAAGAATGATCAATGGCAGAGGATCGTGATGCAAAAGCTAAACAAGTAAGATAGAACAGAGGAGGTAGAACAGAGAATTTGTACTCTTTACTATCTCAAATACATTGTGTTACAATGGTACAATTGAAATAATGAGATACAAGTTACTTCCAGAATCAATCATTCAATCTTGATTGAGTTCTCCATTTTCTTCTGCTTCTGCTCATCCTCGTATTGCCATCTAGTTCTTCATCTTCACAGGCCACAATGACAATAAGGAAAAAGAAACGAAAGAATAACGATCACAATTTAGATACTTAGAAATACGAGATGATTTATTTATTCCGATTCAGTGTCATAAATTAACTCAATTACTTTGTTTTACTATCAATCTTCCAATTAAATTTAAATCTACATTATGAGAAATTGTAAAATTAACATGATCGAAAGCTATATTTGACTTTTTTTGGTGTGTATAAAACTAATTTATTGTGATTTTATACCTGTTGACCACAAAAAAACTATACAACAAATTTATTAGTTATTTTTCTTTCTAAGTTCAAAATTCTCAAACCACTTTAGAAATTACTCTGATAATTTTTTTTTAATCTCATTATATAAGTTAATGGACTTTATAACACATGTAAAGTGGACGCATATTTGATATGTCCTAATATCACAATCATTTTCATCGATTACTACTATTTACGATTGAATAACTTATCTCTACGTTTGAGAGAACACAACTGTCATGATTAAACTATTGTTAGGCAAATTCCTTCATTCGAATCATGTTAGAAATGATCGGTTTAACCATCTTTATTTCAAGATGAAATAAATATATTGGCAGGTTACAATTGAAATTCTACATAAAATACCTCTTATTTTTGTTCGAGAAAATTAAAGAGATTGGTACTATCTTTCAGAAAGAAAGATTAATTTGAATGTACTGTGTAAGTAAAACAACCTTTGTTGTTGTTACATACACTTAAAAAAAAGAAGTGAAAGTCCACAATCTACTCTCTCTGCAAAGCATAATTAGTTTCCGTTTTCAGTAAAATGCCGGTTGCTCTTTCCATCTATAGAGAAATGTGTGGCTGCCCTTGCACCAGTACCAGATTAAATAACCGTACAATTATACTCGCAACGTCCTTTATTCACCTTCAAATAGTCTAAATAATGAAGTACTATGGCTCCCCTGGTCGCTCTTCGCCTTCATTCGATTAAATTTCCTCGACAAGCAAAGAGGATAAGGCCTATTCAGTCTCCAGGTTGCTCACCAAGATAATGCAGCCATCCTTAAGTAAAATGAATGAAGTTTTGAAATCTATTGCAAGTGTCCCCTTCGGACATTGACTCTAGTCATTTCTCGAACGAAACTCCAACCACGTGCTTGTTACATGATTAATTAGTTCCTTTCATTGAAGGCAGCCCGTCCAACAATTAAATTGAATTGCAATTTGTCCCTCACGTTTTGGCCCTTGTCGTAAGTTGCCCTCTCACCTTTTAATATTTGCAATTCCCCACTATAGTCTTGAAACCAATTGCAATATCCTCTTAGTGTTAACTCTGGCCAATTTTCATTAAAGGTCTTCAATTTTAATAATGCTCTAATCTAGCCCGTAAAATAAAAATAATCAGTCAAATAACCAAATATTATATTTCGTTTCAATTATGGCCCTCAAACTTCTCTGGACTTGAAAAGTAATCATGTAGTCAACCAAAAATTGCATATCATCTTCAAGAAATGACCACTTGCGGCTTGCAATATAGGGAAAGACATTAAGCAAATGAAGAAATGCAGAGAAAAATCTTAACATTACAAGATAAAATACCATATACACTATTTATTAGCAACAAACCAAGTTTTCTCTGTGAGTTTCACTAGTTAAAAAAAAGATATGGTACTTTGATACTAACATCACTTTATAAGAAATTTAATTTAAGTATCAAATGCTGATGCAGTGTGACCAAATCATTCTAATTACGTAACTTCTAAGAATTCTTGTGTAAGCAAACTATTTCTAAATCAGTAGAAATGATCTTAAAATTTTTATTACTAAAAACTAGAAAAAAATATTTAAATTAAAAAAGATAAAAAAGACACACGTGAAAGAGAGAGAGAGAGAGAGAGAGAGAGAGAGAGAGAGATGAAAGGAGCGGCCAGTAGGGGTGAGCATTGGTCCAGGGTCAACCCTGAACCGACCTTGGACCAGCCCAACCCTATCGGTCTTGGTCCGATTCTTAGGGAGACTGGGTCGGTTCTTGATCCTTAAATTCCTGGACCAGCACTATGCAGGTCGATCCTCAGTCCTAAGAGTTCCGGGTCGTTCCAACCCGAACCAACCCTGACTATATATCTATTATAATTTTTTTATATAGAGAAAACCTTAAAATAAATGGCGTCAACAACATTAAACGGCTCTTTAGTGAGGAGTTCAAGTAATTGTATATTGTTCTTTAATAACTTAGGTTTTTAATATTTTTTACAGTGTCAATAATCATAATTTATGAAAGAGGAAAATATTTTTGTGACGAGTCTTCACGGCGTCCAAAAAGGCACCTTATGGTATCCTCCTTTAAAATTCGTTTTCTTCTATCTTTTTTGTCATCTTAGTCTTAAATTTGCTAAAATTGAAAAAAAAAATAACTTCTCCGCTCACCACTTGACACTCACCTCGCTCGCTTTGGGTCACTCGTACCACTCGCTGCTCGATACTCGCTTGGCTTGTTGCTCCCCGCTCGACATTCGATACTCATTATGTTTGACGCTTACCCCACTTGACCCTCACTGCTTCCCTTTCTTAGCTGACCTTGCTCATCATCAAACCCATTGGGTTGGTACGGTCCTCGATTGCCCTTTCAAGGAGTACAAAAAATAAAATAAAAAATTATTGGTTAGTCCTAGGTTGACCTTGAAACTGAACCGAGCATATTGGGTCAATCCGGTCCTCAATCGTTTTTTTAAGGAGTATGAAAAATGAAATAAAAAATTATTAGTTGGTCCCGGGTTGATCCTGAAACCAGACCGAACCCATTGGGTTGGTCCGATCCTCAGTCCCAAGCTCAATAGGGTCGGTCCTCGGTCTCAAAAATTGATGACCAACATTGTGCGGGTTGGTCCTAGGATTATGGGGTAGACTAGCCCAACCCGGACCATGCTCACCCTATGGGCCAGCATGTGGTGGCCCCACCGCTAGTAGAGACTACACTAGGACCACACGCATGTATCGAGCAACGGCTGGACAACTCGCTTATGTAGCCTAGGTCGATGTCGGAGAGATTAGATCAAAAAAATTGGTCGAGATTAGCGTCAATGTGGTTCTGAAACTCATTAAAATATTATATGGAGAAAGTGGAAAACCATTGAAAGATTAGGGGTTTACTCGTCAAAACCTGGGGGAAAATTTTTAATTCGCGGTTTATTGATGGGCGGACTAGCCCTCCATATGAGAGCAAAGTAATCACGTGAAAAGCACTTATTCAGAGCTCCAATTGTAAATTGATTGTACTCAATGCCAGCGTGACATTGCAACTATTTCCAAGATTTCAAGAGAATACTAGTAAAAATACAATAAGTTTAAAACTTTTTGAACATTTTTTCCTCATTGTATCGAGAGATTATTTCCTCATTCGAAAAATAAAGTATGTTTGGTTCTTGTTTTCATAAAAGCGAAAATGTTCAATCAAAGTCTTCTCAACTTTTTTATCCTCACAACATTTTTGTTTGTCTAATTTTTTTTTTCATTTTAATAAGTTATTGTAATAGCTAACTATGAATCTGCTCGCCATTGGTGATTGGACGAATTGGTTAATATTGTACTAGAAGTATAAAGTAGACCTATTAAGATGAGTTATAAACCCATCTCTCAACCTATTTTTGGTGGGCTAACTTGTTGGTTTTATTCAATAAATGGATCATAAATGAGTTTAGAATAGTAAAATTCAAAATAATATGGGTACTAAGTGGATTCACAATTTACTGGGCCTAACCCATCTCTATAACTCTTCACTATTTCTTATACTCAGTTGATCCTATCTTTTACCTAGAGAGAGTGAGAGCATTTTAAGTGGAGAACCTTGCTTAGAAAATGACATCTAGACAGCAAGCAGGAGGTGGCATTTGTCGTCCCTCTCAAGATGACTCGTGCGATCGCCATGTCTAATCGGAGATTATAAAGCCAGAATGCCAAAGTTGATCCAAGGGATGCCTTGAGCTAAAGGTCCTTATAGAAACTTCAAATGGGCTCCCCAAAACACTAGCAAAACACATTTGTATTTTGCCCAAAGACTTTTTCAGTGCTACCAGACATGGGTCGTCAAACCGTCGTCTGATTTGGTGTGGGTTGCACAGTGGCTGGCATTGGCCCAACTCTCTCTCTCTCTCTCTCTCTCTCTCTCTCTCTCTCTCTCTCTCTATAATGTTCTGATATTTTTATGCTTCGCTGGCCAATTGTCTAGTTAGCACTAGGGTGGGTATAATCTATATTGGAATCGGTATCTCTATTACAGTTAAAAGGACCAAGAAATAATTAGGAGTTCATAGACCCAATCGACCAAAGAAAAATTGAGGAAAAAGTACCCCAAAAAAAAAAAATAAAGTCCTAAACTTATTGCATTATCAATTCAGTTATTAACCTTTCAATAGTGTCAATTTTAGTACTAAGCATGTTCACAATTTTCCAATTGAATCCATCCAACTTAATTTAAGCCGAAAATTACTGACATGAATGTCGTCATCCTACATTACATAATCGGGCTTTTTAATTTTTTTTTTGCCTTTTTTTTTTCTCTCTCTCTCTCTCTCTTTCCCTTCTCTTTCTGCCTGTGGCCAATCGTTGTTTACCGACCACTAGCCATGACCGGCAAAAGCAAGGGCCCTCCTCACCAAATTTAACGCTCTCACTCCTACCTAGGTGAAACCAACCCTCACTAGCCATGGCTTGTAGCCAATGGCCAACAATTGACCACTAGCAGAAAAAAAAATTAAAACATAAAAATATATAATTATTTAAAAAAAAATCCACAATAATGCTAGTCATACCTTGTAAGATGTTCGGCGTCCACATTAATAGCTTCCAGTCTAAATTGGCTAGATAAACTCTACTTGCAAAAATGAAAAGGTTTACCACAAAACCAGTACAATTGAAAATTTTAAAACTTACTTTGTACATATACAATAAGTTCGAAACTTTTTTTTGATACTTTTCCCAAAAATTTCAACAATATGATAAATATTTTGTAAAAATTGGTCAATATTAACATAAAGGTGGCTTTGAAACTTATTTAAATATTCCAAGGGGAACAATGAAAAATTAGGGAGCTACTTGCACAAGTGCCAAAATTTGGGGAGTAAATTGTATTCACCATTTTTGGTTGCACAGATGTGTTCTCCATAAAAGAGCAAATCAGTCACTTGATAAGCACGTGCAAGGAGCACCAGCAGAAAAAATGGTTATAGGCATTGCAACCGATTTCAAGACTTTATGGGTAACATTGCTAAAATTGAAAAGTCAAGGCGTAGTTTAGAGACAAATATCGAAATCTGAGGGACATAATGTAATTCACCTAGCATGAGATGAGAGAGGAGAGAGGAGGGGAGTGTATGATGAAATGAATGAACAGATTTTTAGGGTTTTGCTATGTTATAAAAGATCTGATCGCGTCTAATAATAGTTTTTGGGGCCACATCACCTATCAAGATTGAGGAGGTGGAGTGGTTTGGTCATTAACAAGCCAGGTTGGATACCTAGATTGGTCTCCCCTCAGCATCTTTAGTAACTCCTATCTTTGAAACATAAGACATGGGAATAATTCGAAATTGGTTGTACCGGAAAATAACCCGGTTCAACAAGGAACCGGTTCCATCGATTCCCCAACTGAATTAAATGGATATTAGCGCGAATAATCTTCGCATCCTCTTAAATATGATCGACTATTCATAGAGATTGTGACAACCCAGACCCAAGGCAGTATAGAGGGATGGACTGAAATTGCCTTGGCAGTACGCGAGTGAGACCAAGGGCATGTCTCCCGTCCCACATTGCTTAGGGGGGAGTCCTAGGCTAGTTTATAAAGGCTTGGGTCCTTTTAATCTGTATAATGTGTTTCACGTACGCTTCCGCTGCACTAAAAACAAAGCCATGAGGGAGGACGGGCCGGTGGGCGTGCCTCCAAAGCGGACAATATTATGGCTTAGGTGAGGGATGGCCCTCTGCCCCTGCATAACACGTTTTAAAGATCGGTAACTCGGTGTCAAAGTGACAATATTATACAGTGAGGCCCGGGTTGTTATAGAGATTTTTGTTGGACTTTATCATTTACGTTAAAAGTTTTCCATAGCACTCTCGCCAAACGTAATTTCATTCTTGCAAAGTAAATTCTCTCGATTCAAGCCGGTAGCATAGTTTATTCGACAGAATAATCCTATAAAATGCTGAAAAGGTCAACCTTCTTCGCTTCCTGAGCTGATTCTTCTTCTTTGTTCCTATACACCATCAGTGGAGCTGCAACTTGGTCCATCATCAACTTGGTTTATCATCGAATGAGTGATCTAAACCGTGTAAATATTGTTGGATATTTCAATAGTTTTAAAACGGTTTAAATTGTCATCAATTTATAAGGGTTTTTGTCTGTCATTACTATAAAACGGTTTTGTAACATTTTATAATAATTATAAAACGGTAATGTCATGACTTATAGGGGCTATGTAACATTTGATTTATTTCTTCATAAAACCTCCATTATTTAATAATGTTTTTGTAACGGTTTCTTAACAGCTCTTTTTCTTGTTTGAATATAAATTAAACTTCAAACCACGATCTTTGAATAAACATCGAATTCTCATATCTTTCCTTTTCATTTCGCTAGGTTATATATATAATGTTGCTCATGTTCCTTCTAATATTTAGTGCGGAATATAAAAGAACATATGTTATATCTTTGGTGGATAGCCACTAAAACTTTACTCTGAGAAGCAAAATTATCTTTAAAGATAGTGTTCGCACACTTCAGCCAATTTATCTTATTTGTGCATCTTTTTCGATAGATTTCCAACAATTATAGTTATTTTTCATATTTTCCAATATTTTTCTAACAAATATAGCCATACATTCGAATTACTTTAGTCCTCCCTTACTGAGCTTAAATGAACCTCTGGTCATATTTTGAACAAAGAGCTTCTTTTGACACCGCAACATCAGCAAATGTTAAATGTCCATTTAAAGCTAAACCGCTAAGTCACCGCCATACCTGGTTGTCCTTAAAGTTAAAGATCGTTTCCTCAACCAAAAACATGTGCATGATCAAAGATGACATTCAGCTCTTGACGAAACAGAGCACAAGCTTGCTTCAGTGAAAACGACCTCCTCGACAGAAAACCAGAGGTGGCGCGTTGTCGCCGCGATCAAGATGACTGGCATGATCGCCATAGTCGATCGTAGTTCATTTGTTTCGGCTATGGAGACACAAAACACAGACGATGGCAATTGCAAAGTTGGTAACGAGATGCTCCGGTCACCAATGTTCTAGGCGAGGGTTATACACCCATCCGTCACCGCCCTCTCACCGAGGACGAAGAAAAATAATTAGGAGTTTATAGGACTACAAGCAGGAAAAACTCTATCCAAATAAGTGATCTTCATCTTCAAGAAAATGCAAATCACAGTTATTGTCTAGCAAAAAAGAATGGAAACTTCAATAGCTATACACACCCGCCAATAATTTTGCAAACTCGAATCTGGCAACTCTAAAAGAGCAAAGAAAATCAAAAAAGCTTAGAGGACCACCCTTTTTGTTCTCTAATCTCACTGTAAGAATCACTCCCCTCAAATTCCAAACCAAAAAGAATTAAGTACATAACAAATTCTCACTGAAGCCAAAACATGTGACAATCTCCACCTATAGTCTTTCCATCCTCAAAAGCTGGAGCACTTCTTGGTCTTGTACCGGTACAGGACCTGCTTCTGCTTGGCGGAGACGTTCTCGATCGTGAGGACAATCTTCCCGAGCTCGTTGTTCCTGAAGGTGTTGCGGATCGGCTCCTCGCTCGGCGCCATCTTCTTTCCCTTCTGGACAATGATCGTGTACGACCCCTCGTCAATCGGCACGAACTCTTCCTTGTAGTTCACCTCCCAGCCCAGCACCGTGATGTCCCACAGCAATGTGTTTCCGGTCTGTTGCAGCATATCAATCAAATACATCAATAAGCAGGCCACTCTGATAAAACGAGGAGTTGTTTTTGGTGGATTTGATTTGCCATGTAAGATCATTAGAACAGAAAGCAAAAAGATTACCCCTTCGATCGGTAGCTCGATGGTTTCGGTCGATCCGGCCTTAACGGTGAGCTCAGACACAGAACCATCCTCACTCGAGAACTCGAAATCCTTCTCCCTCTTGAACCCGCCGTACTGAACCGGTATCTCCTCAGCTGGGATGTACCTGGAGACAGAGCAGAGGTTAGAAGTCTTGTATGCGATTTCGAGGTCTAGGATCAGGATCTTGTAGCTTCTTTTTTGAAACAATTCAGAAAACATCTGAGGCCCACGCTCAGGTAAACTAATTCTCTAACGAAATGTCATTCAAATTGGTAAGGGTGGACAGTAAATACTTACTTGAGCAAGGTTTTGGTGACCTTGCCGGGGCGAGCGACGAGGAATTTGCTCTTGGTTCTTTGGGTAAGGAACGGGGAGATGAGGGCATTGAGTGCATAGTACCAGAAAGGAGCATTGATGAAAATCTGCCATGACATGAAACGCATTACACATCTCAGCAGGAATTCCACATCGAAAAAGGCCTAATGAGCAGGTGAAGATGGGGAAAAACTTACATTCCTCGCCACCAGCTCTGGATAATTGTCCTGGAAGAGGTGGATGGCGCGCTGGGTCGTGACCCGGAGCTCCTTCTTCGCCGGCCCCGGCGAGTTCTTCAGATCGTTGATCTGGAGCAGCGACGAGACGCCGCCGGGCTTCAGGTCGAGCTTCTTGATGCCCTGCTCCATCAGCTGCACCCTCCACCTCAGGAAACGTTCGCGGTTCTCCTCGGTGCCGAGCGCCTTCCGGTACAGCCCCGCGTCCCTGAACACGCCGTAGACGTTGTAGCACACGGGGTGGCCCTCGCGGTCGGTGCCGTCCCAGTACGCGGCCGCGCTCAATTCGGAGTCGACGGCCTCGCCGAGGGCCGAGTCCACGCCGGACTCCTTCCTCCACCGGAGGGTCTTCTTGAGCATCTCGAAGGCCTCGTTCACCTTGAACTCTCTGGCCCTCAAGAACTTCAGCAGGACCACGTTGGTCTCCTCTGCACCTTTGCTCGGAAGCAGCGGGACTCCCCATAGAGCGATCTCCCTGTCCACTTCCACGCATTGTCCCTCCTCCTCTTCCTTCTTCTCCTCCTCCTTCTTCTCCTCCTCCTCCTTCGCCTCCTCGGCGTCGCCGCCGCCCTCCTCCACCTTCTCGGCCTCCTCGGGCTTTTCCTTCTCGGCGGCGCTCTCGTCGCAGGGCGCCGCTTCCTCCTCCTTCTTGGCCTTCTTCTTCTCCTCGGGCTTCTCGAAGAGAGCGTCCCCGAGGATGGCGTCCTCGAGCTTGGACCGGAGCTCGTTCAGGGCCTTCCTCTCGAACTCCTTGAGATCGGAGAGGAAATTGCTCTCCTCCCTGTACGAAGCGCTCTTCTCGACGGCCTTGACCGCCTCGTCCGGCGCCTCCGCCTCGCCGCCTTGATCGATCACGACCTCCTTGGTCTCTTCCGCCACCTTCTTGGCCTCTTCCTGAGGAGGGGCTGCAGCAACATCATTGGCCATCTGGGTAGCTACAGGCTCAACAGTCATGGTGGATGAATAATTCTTGAAACTGGAATATCAAAAGGAAGGCTCAAATGGAAAGAGAGGAAATGAAAGAACAGTCTCTCTCTCTCTCTCTCTCTCTCTCTCTCTCTCTCTCTCTCTTCTCTGCTGTTCCCTGTTGGGTATGTGTTGGGCTTGCTGTCTGGAGATTGGCAGTTATATAGTCTTAGAGAGGTATAGAGTTAAGCAAGAATGGTGTGAAAAATAAGTAGAGAGGGGAAATGGGGGAAACCCTAGGGCAACGGTCACATACCTGGATCCACCTCACGTTCATAGGAGCCGTTGGGCTTGGGATTCTCTCTCTCTCTCTCCTCTCCCGATGTTGTCTGGAGGACAGCAAAAGCAAGCAAAGCAGCAAAGCGTGAAGAACAATCATTTCCATGGGACCACGCTTGATAACCTTTGTCTTTTCCTTCTCCTTTTTACCATTTTGATGAAAAAATTCATACATCGGAAAATGTACACCTTTTTCTTGTTTAGTTACTTAATAAGCATTTATGATCTCTCGTTCACAAAAACAAATTACCAATGACATTTAAAAATTGAATGCATTTTCCATGGAAAGACGATAGAAAGTCAGGTTGAATCCAAATCTTAATTCATTACACCCTTTAACTATATTTGGTCGTCTAGATTTCTAACCAGGATCTTAATAAGATTAAAAATTTTGTTATATCATATATACTATTTTGTAGATCACAATAATAAAGTCGTATATATTTATATGGATTTCTAATTATGATAGGACTAGATAGAATAAGAAATGTATTCACTATTTAGTGAATCGCTGTAATAAAATCGAATATATTCACAATATATCATATATATTATATGGTATAAGTAGCATATCAATATATACACGGATTTCTAATTATGATAGGATTTGATATAATAGGAAATGTATCAACCGTTTAGTGAATCACGTAATAAAGTCAAATATTTTTACAATCATATATCTTATATGGTATAAGCAACATATCAAGTATAAATGAAAGTAAAAGTTCATAAACGAAAATGGTAAAAATCTCTTATAATACTTTCGCCTATTTTTATTTATTTATTTATTTATTTATTTTTAAATGTTTCCTCTCTTTTTTTATTTCCTTTTTCCCCATCATCATTCTCTAATAAAAATTATTAAGTAGTAAATTGAACTAATATACCTAATATCTAATAAACATAAATTTATAATTACCTATTGAATTTATTTTATAAGATAGAATTAAATTCAACTATAAAAATTAAAAAATAAGATTAAATTAAAAAATAATTTTTTTAATATTTTGAATTTCTCATATTAGAATTCAAATATTATTTATATTGAAATATAATTTTAATTTTATTGATTTAAGAAATTTTTTATTCAAGAAAAATAACTATCCTATTATAAATATTAGAAATCATATCACCTTTATCTCACATCTCTTATGGGACAATTTTATTTTATATCCCTATTATATCCAATTTTATCCTTTTTGAGCAAGCATTAAACCCAGGATCCTATCCTGAAATGTATCTTAACTATTAAACGCAACCTTTATAGTTATAACCAAGTTGCAAGATAATTTTAGGTTTTACTTACAATATCTTAATTCTTAGAGGGTCGGAACAAGTTTGAGATTTATTTAGTGGGAATATAAAATCTGAAATGTCTGTATCCTTACTGTCAAACACATTATGTTGTTTAACTTATTTCGTCAACTTTAGGTGGTCTTTGGATCTCCACGTGCGTGATATTATTTAAGATCAGTCTCAGGTTTGGAGCGGGGTCGAGATATGTTACCATACGTGGAGTCCTTATTTCAAACTAGTTTAGTTTAGCCATCTCAAATTCACCCGATTGCAATTTCTAATTTTTTACTATTGAGAAATGAGGATAATAGGTGATTATTTTATTTTGCGTTCGATCCAACAAAAGAAATCATCTTCCATTACCTCCATTTTCTTTCGGCTTAACGGGATTGCTTCGACTTCCTTCTCATGGGGTCGAGATTTGGGATCCAAGATTATTGCTAAAGTCTTCGGCTCTAGCCCCTCAAATGTTGCTATTAATAGGGCCTTATGTTAGGAGTTGAGGCTGAATTATGTTAAAATATAGTAGGGATAATATAAAAAGTATAGATTCAATTAGTAAAAGAAAAAAAAAATGGTCATTTGATTAATTCAAAAATGAAAAAAAGAACCTTGTTTCTTATTATCTAATCAACATTAAAATATCCAATTATTTTGAAGATGTTAAGTAGCAACAAACATATAATTGAGAAACAGACCAAACCTCTACATCACTATGTTTACGTATCTTCTATAATATCCAATATTTATTGGAAATTCTATTTTTCTATATTCAATATTCAAATGATATGAATCCATATTCATTACGAATAGTTAACAATGAATAGTTCATATCAATGTAAAAGATCCCAGCAGTTTACAAAGTTCTTGTGCATGCACATGAACAATTTCTATTATTTTTTAGCCCACTTAGCTCAGAGGTTAGAGCATCATCTATGCAAATATGACAATTCAATCTTTAAAACTACGTCATTATCCATTTAGTGATGAATTACAAGCACTCAAGGGAATGAATTAATGAGTTTATGGTGATTTGACCTAGGTCATCCCCAATCAAACTAGCTTCTCAATTGCCAATCTTTAGCTGCCAACAATTAGACCTAACCAGGATTGACCACTTGATGGTCAGAGTCGAGTCCCTAGTTGCCTACCCCCATTTCTCAAAGGTTGAACCTAATCACCTATTGCCCAATCTGTGTCCTAACAATCAAACTCAAGTCTCTAGCAAGCAATCCCATGTCTATTCTTTTAAAAGTATAGCTAGATTCCAAATTCTGCCAATTGAATTTCATGTAAATTGATGAAATTTCTGCTACTTAAGGAAAAATTGATATATATGTAGGAAAAAAATTGATGAAGCGTTCAGTTCTTGGAATTTGTAAAGTGTGATACCAGCATATTGCTGGAATTAGTTAAGTACATAGTGCTGCCCTTAGTACTATATTTATAGCCAATTCCAGTCTTCTTTGGACAAAGGATCATCTGCCTTTCAAATTGGCAATTGAAATTTTGAAATGCAGCCTCGGTAATTGTATTGTACTGCATTGGCGTGAAACTCCATTCCCATTGAAAAAGTAGCCAAAAAAAGAGAAAACAAGAGCAGTTCTTTATCTTATTAAAGATAAAAAAAACATCGTTTACCTTTCACGCAATTTTAGGGGGCCACCTTTTCCTTTTCCTTAAACAAATTTAGTGAGCCATTTTAATAATTTTTTTTTTCAAAGGGAATATTCTTGCTGGGATGGGCAAACTTGTAAGCATCACATCACTTGAAACAAACCAGTAAAGATTAACCAATACTGACAGCTTAGAGACAAACCAGACAGCTTATACAGGTCCACAACATCGAGTTGACCCAACAACGATTTTAAGGATATTATTATACGCTGTGAGGGGGAAAAAAACAATTAAAGTTAAAAAGAGCAGGTGTCAAAGCTGTCATCTCCTGTCTGCAGGGAGTATCTCTCTGCAAGACTTTTATGAGAAAAATGGAAAATCTTGGAAAATTCAATCCAACATAAAACCTAGGAAAATCATTTTTAGTCTAACATGCATATTATAATAATTTAAGCGAGTCGTATTAATACCCACTAAATAGATCCGAAATTATTCATATTTACTTTCATAGTCTAACTTCTATATTAAATTATAAGATTTACCTTGAGAAGATTCCTTCAGGGCTTTCATTATACGAGTACGACTTGCCCTAGATTACGGAATTCAAGGAGCCAACCTAATTTGTGAAACCAAAATATTCATCCGGTCAGAAGTCAAACCATGACAGAATCATTTCACATGTCTCCTAATCTTTAATTAAAAGCTTTGGTCCTATTGTCAGATACAGGTATCCGAAATTTAAGTAAACAAATGTTTTTGCAACGAGGGGTTAAATGCATACTTTCTATCATTCCAACGTAGCATTTAGAAATAGGAAAAAGTCCAAAAGGAGTGCTCAATTTAGCTTTCCAAAAAGAAAGTAAAGATGGGGAGGATGTAAATATCACGAAGTTTTAATAATGTCTTCACTAGAGCAGAGATCCCACCGACAAAATCTGAAAATTGGCCGGCAGGCAAAGGGACTTAAAGTTGAAGAATTTTCTCTCACCCCAAGTTATTTTTCTTTTCCAATCCCATCCCCCTCCCTTCTTCCTCTTTTGTCCTACTCGCAATTCCATGTCTTTAATTAGGAAGTCCTTTCGGTGCACCTTTCGATTGGACCCAATTTCAATTTAATTTCTGCAAAATGATTGAGGCCTTGGATCGGCCAATCATTAAACGAGCTGGAGACAGCAAAGTTCTTGGGCAATCTTCATCTAATTAATTAATTTCACTGTCATGTCACGAAATACAACTCATCTCGATTTTGGGTCATCAGTTGAATCAGGACGGCGCGGACGAATCATAGAACCGCCAAGAGCCATGTGACAGAAAGATTCACATTGATGATTACTATATGCGTTGGACATTCATTGAAAGGGAACCGCAAGAGCTAACCTTCGAAAAACACAACAAGAATCAATGCCCGCCACTTCACAATTTCAACCCCTCAGAGATTTAAGAAAGAAAGAAAACGCCTAGAGGAACCAAGTCAGTGAGAACAGAGGAGAGAAGAATAGGGAAACTACAAAATTACAAGAGTCGGATTGCTGTTGGACTCGCAAACTGTACAAGCGCGAGCGAAAGAATACCATCATCCTATTTTTTCTTTGGTGCGGCGTCGAGATCGATGAATTCACCGGTTACCCTGAGAGGAAAAAGGGGAAGAGAAAAGGATAAGAAAGGCTACAAAAACATTGCCTCATTTCAGCTCATTAGATGCGTATGCGACACTTAGACCGCAGACATAAAACCCGTATGCACTAGCCAGCCAGGCTCAACTGAGGAGCAGTCAAAAGTATTTGGCACAGGTGTGATCAACCTTTTAAACCAAGAACAGCACAAAAATCCTATGTTGATCATCACAGCTGGGCTAATAAAGTCGAGCCATAAAATAATTGTCTGTAAAGTCTGTTTAAGAAAGAGTAAAGCCAGGCGGACCTGAACCAGGGACCCAGGAATCCTTGGCAACCCCCAGTCCCTGTAAACCACCAAACTATGCATACCCTCCCATAAATATGGCAAAAGTTTTCGACATTTTTGACAATCCACAATAGTGAACATGTCCACATACGCACCAAAAACATTTATCACACCGATATAAAAACCAGCTGTTCAACCAGTTGCCATGGCCAAAGCACCGCTGGCCAGTTGACCAGCTGTGCTTCAGTTTTTAAAACACCGGAAAACAGACTATAAGATGCTACAAAAGACAAAATAGTTTACACTAACCTGTTGTAATTTAAAAAGGCATCACCAATGGTCCCCGCAACCTTGTTCCTCACTTTCCGTACACAAACCTACAAGTATAAAATAAATTTGGGACAGATTTGCCAAAAGAAATGTCCCAATGCTGACGATCAATTAGTGCAGAGAGCAACTTTACCTGTACTTGATCAACAGGTCCAGCCTCTGGATCCCGATTTCGATGTATGACTATCCCATTATCACATTTGTTTATAAAATGCGCACTCCCACTTATATCGTAGAGGTTAGGCGGCTCACCAACCCAGTTGTGCAACTGTTTTGAAGAGTTAACTTAGAATTGACAAAAGAGACATAATTAACAATGCTGAGCTGAGACCAACCTGTCTAGGATGCGCTACGAACCACACATGGCAAGAATGATGCTGAGCAAAACGCCTGATCAATGTAAGCATCTGACTCACATACTCTGTTTCAGTCCTGCAAAGGATTCATACATATGACATCTAAATATTAAATAGAATAAATACTCTCAAATAGTATGTGGTAAAAGGATTTGACAGTATCCCAAAGATTATAGCACTAAACAGGGATGGAATGGAATGTTAATGTGCAAAGAAATTGCTACTTTAGTACAAGATAATCTTCGAAATTTGAGTTTTTATGACGAGTGGTTTTGCTTTGGCAGCATTGTGTCACTGTCTTTTCAGTTCATTTCCTCACGAGAGAGAAAAACCACGACAGACCAGCAATAGCAGAATCGCCAGTTCAACATGGACATTTAGAGTAGCTGCATACAATAGAGATATTTCAAGTCATAAGAATCAAGAGACGCACTGGCCAGAAGGACGCTGGTGGTCAAGCTCGTTGTAAGGATCAATTACCAGTCCCCGCACCCCATGTCTTAGCACCGCAGACTTGGCAAGATCAAGAACCCACTTTATACTTGGAAGTGAGTCATCCTCACACCTGTTCAATAGCGAGAACAGCCAAATATATTATATACTTTCCATTTCCAGGAAAAGTCTGGAGAATGAACACTTAAAGACTATCAGGATCCGTCAATATCTATTCCCATGAAAGATTTGCTTCAGTCAAACATCCAAACAAATACAACTACTATTTGCAAGTGATCTTATAGACTATTCTGACAGCAACTGACCTCAGCTTGTCACAAGATCAATAAATTTGACAACAAGCTTCTTTTTACAACAAATCATGACTACTTTGCAAATGTCTACTTACACTAGTATTAGATATATCAGGAAATCTACCACGAACATCCATTGTCAAGCCCTAACAGTAACAAAGAGACTCTCATTCAGGTACACTAGCCAGAAAATCATGTTACTAATTCATTAAATAAAATCCATGCCCCCTGATTCTCTTCTTTGACAACTGTAGTCATCGATACTCCATCAATTTATTTGGGGACAAAATTTACATACTTGACACAGCAAATCAACTGCATTGTAACTTTCCAGAAATTTGACTTGTAGCATGTCAGAATAAGATTTTTCATAAAAGCAAGTTCTCTCAGATCAAGCTACTATGTTGATACCAAGAAGCAGAATTACTGGTAGGAGAAACTTCACAGCAAGAGCCATTCATGAATAAATCCCAAGAATTCATAAGCCTATACAGCTTCACTTCAAAAATATGTTGAATTTTAAGAAAAAAATCTTGTCCCCATAAGCCATAATCAAGAATTGTTAATTTTAGGATGCTATCTCTGTCCACCTCTCATCCATGAACTAAAGTGCAAGATGACAAGAATGTGGAAGGTAAACTGAGCCAATATGTGGAGCAGCATTTCCATGTAATAATTGATACCTCCTTGATATGAAAGAAATGACTGGTAGATGCATGCCAACTAAAAGTGAAAGGACGGTTACAGCAGCAGTGAAGCCAGTGACAAGAAAATCTAGGAACTCAAGCAGTGGTGTATGCCCAATAGAGGCTAATCTTTAAGTCCCTCTTTTTCCCCGTCTCTATGGTGAAGTGGAGCCTATTAACATATGGAGAAAAACTATACCAATGTTGAAAACAGCATCCTGCCAGCAAGGACTGAATGTAGCACTAGGAACACTGAAATCTGGAAATGCCTGAACTGCGGTAACTCCATACGCAAATCAGATTCATTTACCAAGCAAGACAGACACACTTTCAATAGCCACAAAATATTTCATAGGAAAAGAAATGCAGATTCATTTACCAAGCAAGACACACACTTTCAATAGCCACATAATATTTCTTAGGAAAAGAAATGATTAAAATGCATTATTCTCCATATATATACACCCCACAACACAGTATAACTTCTTTGAATGCATTGCATCACCCTCAAGTTAAAATATGCAAACACTTGATTTGTTTTGCATTACTTTATCACCAAAAAAAAAAAAAAAATATGATTTGAATTTCTCACCTTATGAGATAAAACGTATCACTCAACCATCGCTTCCCTCGCTCGAAGTCTTCAACGCCCATTCGTTCAGCAGGTTCTCCGTATCTGTAATTTCCAAGAGTTACCAATTACCATGTTAAAGAGTACGAGAAGATTGACTTAAGACATACCATTTCCTACAGGACAATTAGCCACACAAATAAGACAGCATAAGGCAACAAAACTAAACGATCCAATATATGAGGGGTGAGAAATGCTTATTTGGAAACAATATGTAACTTGAAACCTAATTATGACTACTGAAGAATTGAACCTGATAAAAAGTGAGAATCTACTATAGTTAACAAACAGAACATACAGCATGCGATCAGGAGAACCAATAGCACCAAGTCAACAGATACCATGGCTTTAACAATGTTACATGATGGCCAGCATGGCTGATCAATCGAGGTGCTAATACTGTTGTAGATACTTATTTACGAGATAATTGTGACAACAGCAACAGCAGTAATACCAACAAAGGCTGTAGGGACTGTAGTGCCACTACATCCTCCAGGAACTCTTCCGGAGGCGCTAAAACTTTCTATTTGTCACCGCCAATGACTGTAATGTGGAAATGTTTCTAAAGATCAAGCTATATACATCATCCCTTTTTCTTCTTTTTTTGGGTTCTTTTGGGGTGAGTTTATTGAAAATATGAACAACTTGGGGAAACCACACCTGCTACAAACCCATATACAACCAAATTTGCTCTAACTACCAACATTTTGTGAGCTTGTTCTAGCAATTTATGCTTTTAAAGAACTACAACGACTTTAATAGAGCATTTGACAAAATGTTATGTGCTCACAAATGATTAAAGGTGAAGCAATTGAGAGTTGCTTCTCCAAAAACAATCAGTCAATACTTGGGAAACTTAAGCAACTGCAGATTTTAGATCTGTTAAAAATATAACTTAATTGAGTAGAACTAGATATACCAGGATATGGCCTGTGTAATGAATCTTTCTCCAAAGGGATGAATAAGATTGGGTAGGTTGCAGCATGTCGGGCCAAAATTAAAAAAGAACAGATAAAAACAAAGTAGAATAAAAAAAGAGCAAACAAGGTTTGCCCTGGGGTCCACGTCCTTCTAGTTAAATATCTTTTGTGAACTTCACCATCAAGAACCGGGCTACAATTTGGTCTACTAGGCCAAATTAAGACATCAAATTGAGGCAACAATCAGTTAGAGCAAACAAGCTGCAATTGCAACTTAAACTACAGACAAAGTCACAGTGGCCCACACAATGAAATAACTACCAGACCAGTCACCTTTTCTGCCAGTAATTTTTGTGTGCACGCGTGCGTGCAAGCAAGCACGCGCGCGCGCGCACGGGTGTGGACACGTGTGCACGCATGCACATGGATTTCACCATTTGAATTTCATTAGCCAATGACTGGCAGTGAACAAGCACCACCTGCTAATCAATGACAACAATCCACAACTCATTCTGTGAAACTTTTAAACCATTTTATTAATTCAAACTTGTATTCGGTGATATCCCCAAAATGTCATAGCTATAACAGTTTTTCCAGAATATGGGGGCAAAGAAAGACCTGCTCCACGGAGTGTTGGCAAGTACTCCTATTAGTTGCTTTCTGTATGATTAGATTGACAAGACAGAGAAATTACATGTTCTCATGGGTAAATTGGTTTCTTAGAGAGTGAACCCAAATTTCCAGAGATGTTAAGTTTAAAAGAAGGATATGATAGAATTAAAGTGAGATTAGGTTTCTGATGCGCTATTACAACAAAACCAGTGCAGCAAAAGCAGCATAACAGGCTCACACACAGCTTATTTCATGTATCACAAAGCAAACCATTTCCACATTGTCCAAACACAATGAAAAAGCAAGTACAACCATGATATAGGCTACGCTACAAGTAGATGATAGACCAGGAAAATAAAATAAAGCCAGTGTGCCACATATAGCCGGAAAGAGTTCCCAAAACTTACTTTGAATCAAAAAATGGCTTTTTGATGTGTTTCTCTAAAAGTTTCCTCGCATGCTCACGAACCTACAGATTAATAAAATTGGCAGATGTCAAGAATACTGCATAGAATGGGCAGCTGGCAGAAAAAGAACTAATATAAGTGCAACAAAAGTCTCTAAAATAAGATTGTGATAAAATCTTACCCTGTTTTCCATTGAACAAAGTGCAAATTTCCAGCCAACACTCTCATTTATATTGCATAAAAGAGCATCAATCCATTCACTCTTACCAGAATTAGGGACCCCAGTTACAATAGTCAACTCTCCAGGTACAACCTGACCAAAATAGTAAAGAAGAGAAATCAGTCCAAACTGAAACAAAGTTCCTTTTTGGGTCATAAAAGAAAGCATAGGCAGATCTTTTTAAAGGAATAGGCAACTTTTTGAGAAAAGAATCTATATTAGATTGTTTCAGAATGTGCAAATAATGTATAGGCTCGATTATTAGAAAAAAAGATACTGATCATAAGAGGTGCTGTTATGTCTCTTACTAAAACCCATCTCAAAGGAGCTAAGATATTTTATCAGCAAAAAGGAAGAGGTAAAGTTATCCATAACGAAGAAAGGTCAAAACAACAGGCTGTAACAGGACCAATGACAGAAAATCTACGCAGCTTTGGTAGTGATGAATTTATTACTAATGCAGAAGAAGTATATTCTAATAGAGCACGAATTTAGTGCTTCTGGTGAAACAAAGCCAGAAATGTATTCTAGTCGTACTGGAACAACTATGATGGATATAGTAAATCAAATCAGCAGCATCTCAGTCTGACAGGCCCAGCAACAAAGTCACTCGTATTAGTTGGCCATCGTTTGTTTGGTTATCTACATTCTTTTTCTTCCACCTATAACCGGTATGTTTGCTAAATCTCCTTTATCCAATATGGCCAACATTGGATGTGCCAAACGCAATGCACCATAGCTATCATTTGTGGTCTTATAAATCCACTTCATTTCACTGATGACAGCTTTGGAGACACCTTATGAGGGACAAGAAAGGCTAAATGAAGCTGCTCTTGATGCGACAAGCACTAGGAACTATTTGCAAAAAAAATTCTCACCAATCTAACTCAGTAAAAGACTACTATGCAGCTATGCTGACATCTGTTTTTCAGCCATTATGTGAACCAGTCAAAGGATGGCCGCCAAAATAATCACTCATGCCAACCCTTACAAAATGATCTAGATTTAAATAAGCCAGCATGCCTGTATCATTGAATAATGGTAAAAAATAGCATAATTTGATGTACCATGATTTATTTAAGATGTCAACAGAAAGCATCAGAGCAAATCTGTATGAACACACGAGAACCAATAACTGTAAGAGACCAATCTACACAGCTCTTCACTTAAATAGAGGATTCTCTTTCTTTCCCTTTCATATGGGCAGCAGTACAGAAAGTACTTCCATCTTTTGTTTAAGAATCAAAACAGAAAAGGAATCCACTAATGATATCAGACCTAAATGAATACTAACAATATAAACCGTTAAGGAAGATTCATTTAACACAGAATTTGTGAAACTGACCGTCATAACCACCTAAAATTTGCAAGGAAATTAAAAACCAGGAAGAAGAGTGAATAATATCAACTTACATTGTACAAGTGATTCAAGGACTTCCACCCTGTCGAAACACCAAACTCATAACCTAAAGTCCGATGATAATAACCATTTATTTCATCAAAAAAGTCTTTAAAGGTGAACAGTCCACGTATAGGGTACAACTCTGCATCATCAATTACTTCCCGGAGGACACCTGGTCCCACGTACATGAGCACCTGCAAAAATAGTAAATAACATAAGCCAGCATATAATTCCTCGTCGAGAAAAATAGTTTAAGAGGTCAATAAGCTTGTTCTTGCTATTTATCTTTAACGCTATGTTTTAAGGGGAGGCCTCGGTGCAAATCTAATATTACACACTTGTAACTAGAAGGCCATGGGTCTGAATCATGGAACCAGCCTGTTGGCAGAAAAAAGTAGAAGAAAGCTGCATACATTAGAAGATCCTTCCCCAACCCTTGGATATCAAGAAGCCTTGTGTAAAAGGAACACCCTTTTAATAAAGCAACATGATGCCATTCATGATGGCAGTAAAGGGGTGCATCCCCTTAATAGTGTTGTCAATAAGATGGCCATTGTAGAAAAGCTAGTTACACACAATATAGCCATGTACAATTGAAAGTTAAAGCCCATTTAATTTGATCATTTTCTGTGTACACTATTGAATCTTTTATTTGCTCAAATGACACCCACTCTGATCAAATTAAATGCACTAAAGATTTAGTTAGAAGATGCCACATGTGATGTAAAATGCAAAGGCCAAAATCAAGATGTGCTCAGTAAAACAATAGGTGTGCAACACCCCAACTAGGCCAGATATTGATGAATGCACAAAAGTTAGAGAGAGTGCTACAAAATAAATCGAACTCAAATTATTGACAATATTAAGCAGAAAGTACATTTAATTTGGTCAACATCCATCAGGATCCTTCCCTTCACCCATTTTTCCATCCCTAACAACTTAATTAGGCATCTCTCACAGCCAGCAAATTTACCCTTTCAATGTGAGAGAAAATGACCCACATGTTCAGAATTGACAGTTTCGCTAGACATTGAAGAACAAAAAATGCGAGCCTACACAGGCAGCTTAGGCTTTTGGTTTGAGGCTCTAGCTTTAGCCCCGACTTTGTTTTGTCAAATGTAGCATTTGGAAGGTACAACTTTCAAAATTTCCATTTTACAACAGATAGCCCTTTTTCACACTTCAAAGAAAGCCGTTTTGACATGTACAATCTTGCAAAAGGAAAAGGACTAGGTAAAAACTGGAGACAGCAACTTTTCATTCTACCTTCTAGTTTTAGTTCAATAAGCTGGTGTTTGACTGCAAACAGAAAATGTCCTCTTTTTTTGCTTTCTACTTTCGTGGAAATAATAGATAAATTACAAATCGACAACAGGATTGAGGAGCCTCCCTGTCCTCCCAAAAAAAAAAAAAAAGTAGGCTCTTTATCAGCTCTGTCACGTTCCCTCACATGGAAAACCAATATGAGTGACTACCAACTTTGTGTGTGACGGCATACATATCTTGCAGAATAACCCTACTAAAAGGGATGTAGCAGTGGCTTGCTGAGCTCATTAAATAGAAAACGCAAAGGAGGTTCAGCCCCAATTGGGAGAAAAATATCTATCTTGATGAATATAAACGTATACCTCATTTGCATCTTTGAAGTATTCACTATCGTTCTTCTTAGGCCATTTAACTCGCCAACATCTGTCATATACAATATAATTGTCAAGTGTATATGTAACACTTTATCCACAAAATGGAGAACATCAGATGGCATTGCATAAACCTTTCTCTTCCGAGGCGGCGTGCAAGCTCTTCAGCCAACGCTTGACCAGGTTTATCCCCATCAGTGGCAAGAATAATACGTGATGCCTGAGAAAAGATTTATTTGATTAAATATAGTAAAGAAGGAAACTTGCCATGGCAATGTTTAACTAGAAAGAGCCCATCACTACCAACCTCCTTAAGGTAGTCTTTGCAGTTCCACAAGTATTGATACTTAATGTCCTAGCTTTACAAATGCCAAAAGCATCAGTGAAAATTTTATCACACAACGAAAAAGAATAAGGAAATAGAGCAGAAAATAAATTTCTTAAGAGACAAAGATGTCAACATATAGATGCTTTAGTTCTCTATTATTTAACACCAAATATATGCCTTTCTTGCATGCATAAGAGTAGCAATGGTACAAGTAACTGAAACAAAAAGCCAATCCGACCAAAACATGCATATAGATGAGGAGCTCCAAATGTGACATGCATGTAAGCCAAATATCCACAAAAAAAAAAAGTGATGCACATCATCAGGACAAACAACATAGTTCGTTAATTTGCAGAGACCTAGCACAAAGAGTACTCAGGACAAACAACAGAGTTTGTCAATTTTGCAAGACCTCACAGATGTATCCTGTGATAATATCAGAGACACAGGAAGAAAATCCAAATGATAAAATTCCAAAATAACTTTTATTAAGACAGCACTGTTCAGTGCGGTGGCAAAAATACTGATAATCATGAAGCCAAATTTAAATGTTGGAACTGCTCAACTAAAAGCATCAAACAGTCAATCAAGTAGCAAGATGAATTGATTTACTAAGTCAAATACCCACATGGAGAGCTTGGGCAGGCTTAGTCAGGCTTTGTCGAAATTCTTAGGCCTGGCTATTGGATGTTGGCAAAATGACTTGATTGACTATCTGAGAGCCAAGCCAAATAATTTGATTGACAACCATAATTAGGTATAATGACATGACTGTGCGAGAGACAACCATAATCAGGCTTGTCCAACCACATCGAAATGGCATAAAAATTTTGCAGAGACCAACCTAAGTCTGCCCAAAAATCGGCATGAATGACTTCATACAAGGGTTGTTGGTCAGAAGGCAAAATATGCTTTCACTTCCCATCACATTATTCTTTAGTAATTGCAATCACTTGGTATTATGACTTAGTTTGGCCACATGTTCTTAACTGGCTTCAACAAGTACAAGAACTCACTTAAAATTGGGCAAGAAATTATATTTTTTTCCTCCAGAGTTTCAGAGGGTAAATGGATATCTTTTCTCACAATTCAAATAGCCAGTCAAAGAGTAGTTTGAGCAATTAAAATCATAATCAGTACTCCTAGACATAAGATAATTCCTACATAAAGATGGAATCAAGATACCCTTTCAAGCAGAAAAAGAGAATTTAAAGACCCTGGATAGTAGAGAGAGGCTCTTTTCATTTCTTTTAAGAACCCTACAGAACTCATTCAGAGCAGATAAAGAAAGGGACTTTGATTATAGTTCAAGAAATTAAGGGGCAAAAATATTATAAACAAAGTTAATCAGTTCTACGATCAAGCAAAGTGTAAGCCCCTTCTAAATCAAAAATCTTCAAAAGTAAATACAGACCTGCCCTTCAGGTGGCAAATCTTTATCAGAAGTTGATGGAGGCGCACCATCAGGAACGGACACACAGTTGCGGAAGCCAGCTTCTTCCATTGCAAGCTTGTCCATCTCGCCTTCCACCTATAAAATAAATGTCGGTGCCAATTTATCATACTATTTAATGCAGGACAAATCTTATCTTACAGAAAAGTGTACATACAATGATGATCTCGCTTTTTCCTTTGATATCATCCAGCCCGTAAAAGATTTTCTCTGTATGAGCTTCCTAAAACAAAATATAAAGAGAACAGAACAATTAATTAATATGAAATTCTTAGAACAATATCTGAATTTAAACAAACTGCAGAATCAAAGATTTTCTACTCAGCAACAAATGATGGTTAACAATTACTCTTCTGTCTTTTGTATTTTTCATTGATTGGCAAAAGCCTTAAAGAGCCTTTGGAGAAGAGGAGTCTTCTATATTGTAAATAGTGAAATAGGTTTAAAATCTTATGTTTTTGCTATGGAGGAAAACTACAGGTCGATATGCTTTGATACACATTTAAATGCATTGATACACATAGGAGATGCTTTATATCTATATTAACGCTTATTGCTCCTTTCCTACATAGCTTTGCAATAAATTAGCCCTAAAGTAAAGTTTTTGCATGGAAATTCAAAAAAATAAAGAGGAAAAAAAAAGAAGAAATCTCTCTATTCAGAATCTAAAGTGAGGCACAGAAAATATTTTTATGTAGACAGAACTGGGTCAGCTATGCACACGCAATTAACAAGGTCCTGGAAGGATAAGATCATATAAATCATAAAAGTTCCTTTCAGACCATCTAATAAATTACAAAACTCAACCTGCCAAAATTTTTCTTCACGTCCCGATACTTGCACTGACAAGCTTTCCTTCACGCCGATAAGTAAAATGCAATAACAATCTGCCAACAAGATTCAAACACAATCACGAGAAGAGAAAAGGAAAAAAAGAATGACCATTGTCTATTATCAAAACTCAAAGCAAAGCAAAAACTGTAAACAAAGTTGTTGGTCATATCATTCACTGGATGTCATCAGTTAAAGCTTCATGCATACTCCTATCCTTGTCTAGATAACGGTGAATCATTTCATAACAAATCTACACTATTAAGTTCAGCCTTCTGAAAATTAGTGTAAATGTCAAACGCAGGATCATTATTAATAGAGTCATGCATTACAAGAATCTGAATTTCAGAGACCAGACCCCCGAGCAGTAATAATTCAAGTAATCATCATACTAGAAGCATTAAAATTTGACATTTTCCAAATAAAAAAACACACCTGATTCTCGCACTTTTTCTGCATGACTGCATTTCTCCTCAACAATGTCTCAGCAGAGATTAGACGCTCTGCAAAGTAGGCAACCAACTGCGAAAGGTAGCATCAATGGAATCAATCATGCAGCATAAGGCTACTAAGAAGCAATATTCCATAAATGTACTCCCAGACAAGAGTTGATATCAAAAGGACAGATTTGACTTAACAAGTGTAAACAAGTGTATTTACTCTTTAAATTGAAATTGCCTAATAGCACCAATCAGAAGTGAAAAGCATCCTGCATCAAGTTTATAATAATATTGAATTTGTGATTCAAAGGAAGAAGATGAAAATCGTTCTTTGAAATGAAAACATCATAGACACTTATGCTTGCAAGAGACCATTTGGGACCCAAAGTGAGATGCTAAATGGAAAACTCCCACTAATGTCCACATCTTTTCACACTTTCTGGTGACACAACTATTTACTGCACAAAGCAACATTATGGTATTAATCTCCTCTTCAGAAGCATCTAGTGCCAGAAATGCACCAAGTGTTAGCCATTGCAACACCCAAGAAATTGTAATGGAGGAGCACAAGGAGCAAAAAGCCCTGAATGGATTGTGCTCAACCAAGGAAACTACAAAAACTCAAGTGCAAAGAAAATCAAAGAAACTAGTCAAATTGAGGAAAAAAGGGTATAGAAAAATGGCAATCAACCTCGCTTTTCGCCTGTCTGTTATATAAGCAAAAATCTTAGATACAGCAATTACTATCTAAACTATCAGAATTTTGTGGCAGGATACCCTATTGTATGTACCTCCATAAGTTAGTGGAAAAAGCAACAGTTTTGGGGTCCAGAATTGCAATAGCATTGAATGGGGAGGGAATCTAAAAGAAGGCTGTACCGATTCACTCATTCCTAAGATTTTGAAGTCTAGAGTGCAGAATAAAGGAAGAAATTCTTTCCCTCACACCCAGTATCAACATTTATGCACAGAATCAGTCGGCACAAAAGGGCTAATAAGGAAGGCAGTGGACTTGGAAATTGAAACTTCAAATATAGGGGACTTAGAGAACATAACAACCTCATTTGCAGAGTGGCTCAACCCCAAGCTCTATCCGAGATTTCCTTGATTGTCTTGACTTTCTGCTTGTTTGGTTAGAGGTTGCATATAGGAAGCCTATAGGTTTCGCAGCTTGCATAATAGGGGTACAGTAAGGCTAAGAGCTCTGGGTAGACACAACTTGGAACAACCCCTAAAACAAGCATGTATCTTACTCGTGTGCCTTTCCATCCACATGATCCCTGAAACATGTCCACACTGCAGAACCCCTATAGAATCAAAAGAACACAACTAAGTTTGCTCAACTGAATAAAACAGATACACCTAAACCAAAGCATCATCAACGTACCCATCAGGGCTGAAAATAGATAAGCTTCTTTCCATTGAACGACCCCCTTGCACTAGTCCAAAAGAGAAAATTGTCAAAAGTATACAGAAGTTAGTAGAAAGCATCAATTAAGTGGAATGGCATGGAATACAGAGACAAAGACAGGAAGTAAAAGAAGTCTCTGAAGCAGAAAGTACTTACTGGGACAAAGCAGGCTATGGTACTGGCCCGGGAGACATGTTTGCATATCGATACCAAGTTCCTCCAGTCTCATTTTCAAAACCTTCAATGGAGTCTCTATCCCTCTCCCTACTGGCCCCTCCAGTTGAACTGAGAGCAAAAAAAAATCACATAACATCATACACAAATTCAAGTACAATCTGTCTTCACTCCACCTAAACTCAGCCACAGTCAAATGCAGAATTCAAAAAAAAAAAAAAATACGTCCCAGATGAACTCACCCCAGCAACGAAAACAAAAAACACCAAACCCAATGCCATTCACTCAAAACACTCCAACAATCTCCCACCAGCTGTACCATAAACCATTTCCCAGCAGACAAACTACAAAATGACTGCATCCACCGAAAATCAACAGTACCTGGTCTGGGAATGCTCGAGTGAGGCCTGTGCGGGACCCCATTGGCTTTGAGGCAAGAAGGGTTCATCCGGGAACCGGCCCTCGAACGGGCGCAAGAGAAGTGGAGCCCATACGCCCCGCGAAAGCGAACCCGAGACGAGGATGCAGAAGAATAAGAAGAAGATGATGATGACGACGGTGAAGGGACGGGCGGCGGAGCAAGAGCCTGGCTCTCAGCAGCAAGTGCTTGCAGCCCATGAGCGGCGGCGGCGTCCGGAGGACAGGAGGAGGCT
>NC_052616.1:28483377-28487344 GCF_016545825.1 Eucalyptus grandis
ATATATTGTCACTAATGTGTTTCCCAGCGTCAACTTTGAACATAAACACAAAGGTGTCTAATTAAAAATCCTGCCCTCCAAATCTCAACTTTATGTTCTACATTTAGATTGGTCGGTCTATCATGTGATCACAAATAAAATAAATTACAAACAAAAATTCCCCAACATCCGTGCTATGGCAAGCTCTTAGACTAAATCATTGGCAACATGTTCTCTTTTCACAGCCTTCCACTCTCGGTACATAAGGAACACGACCCATTCGATTAGGAAAAATCATCGAAAAATTTAAGATCTATTGTTTTGCCAATTGAATCGTAAACATTTTTATTGTATCAATTGAATTTTAAAAATTTCATGTTTTGCTAATTAAATTCATCTGATCAAACCAAAAATCACTAACTTAGACACAAGTCATGTTATGTGACATGGTCAACACTAATGTGAATAATTTTTTAATAATTTTTAATTTTTCAAATTATTTCTTTTTTAGTTCTTTTATTATTATTATTATCTTTCTCTTTCCTTCTTTGCTTTCTTCTTTCTTTGACCAGCGAGGGTCATCGTGCCCTCCTCAACCGCTAGCGAGGCTAGCACCCTCGCAAGCCACGAGTGAGTGTCACGGCCCTTGCTCGGGCTAGCCCAAATTTGGGAGTCTCTCCACATCCGCGACCCTCACCTACAATCAATGAGGGTGTCATGGCCCTTGCAACAATTGACAAGGGCCCAGCAACCCACTGCCAACTACAATAAGAAAAAAAAAAAAGGAAAGAGAAGAAAAAGGAAAAAATAAATCATAAAATTTAAAATTATCTATGTTTGTGTCGATCATGCATAGGATGACCGAGTATCCAATATCAATGATTCTCCGCTAAATTGTATGGTTAGATTCAATTAACAAAACGTAAAAGGTTTGGGACACAATTAACATAATTAAAAAATTTAGGATTGAATTAATAAAAATGCAATAGGTTTAAAACTGATGGGACAATTTTCCTAGTAAATTACCAAAACTGAAGTCAAATGGACAAACATTTATTCATAAGTGGCCAAAACAAAAATAGTTTATGATCGGTATTTTTCATTTTGTCAATTTAGTTTTAAACTTTTACACAAAATTTCAAATGTAATCATTCTGAATAATTTTTGTTAGAAATCACTATGTAGTAATTCAGTTAGTAGTAAACATCCTATGTGGTGGACTGCCACGAGCAATTTCCAACAAAGATTGGCTGTGAGAACCACATTGGAGTTTCGTAAAATTGACAAACTTAAAAAGTTTAAAACTGAATTGACATCCATTCAATAAATTTATGACTAATTAAACAATTTCCCCAAAGAATCCACTAATTCATCAAAGAAGTACAGATTTACAATTGTTCAATTAAATATTTCTAGTCCTATATTATAATTAAACCCATAGTGTTTAACCTCAGGTTTTGATGGGTAAAATCAATCACAGGAGATTACCTCACGGCATCCAAACACTCATGCCCTCAGTAAGACGAGCGATCTTAATTGGATGTATTGCACAGATCACCAGTTAAAATCCACAAAGAATACGCCCCGAATATTGCGGTTTGTGGACTTCTTTTATTGCAGTTACAGAAACAAATAAAGACAAAAACCACCCTTTGAACTATATGCATGCCATGAACCCACATTGAAACCGAATTCACCAAGATATCCTGTACGTGAAGAAGAGCCAATTTGGACTTGGAAACGACGGCAAATTCGAGCTTTCAAGAAATCCCCTTTTCACATGCTTTTATCGTTTCGGGTTTCATGTTTCAGGCGAAAAATGGAGACATATATCAAGAATATACTCACTTATATTAGATGGAAGAGCTGTTAGGATTATATCTCAAAATGTATGTGTACTACCACAAATGATTGAACTTGTCGAGATATTTTGCCAATTAGTCACTGAAGTTCTAAGTATGTCGAACACTTATTACATAGTTGATGTTGTTCCAACCCAGAACACGGGCTAATCCTAATACAACTTATAGGCCTGCGCTTATCGTCTTCCCGGAGACAACACAGGAAAAGCTTTGCTCGTTCCAGAAAAAGTTAGCCGGATCGGATGCGGTCTTCACTTTCACCAATCTCTTAAAATTGCTTTTGAAATATTTCAAACCCCAGACACTTGCTTGAGCATAAGTAGTATTGATGACGTAGTTCCTCCCCAAGTCAAGATCCCTATAATTCATATAAGCTGCTCTTGAAATCGTGAAACATAAGGTGCCATATAATCATACAACTCTCTCATCCAATTAATTTTCTGATTGTTTCCTCTTCTGTCCCAAGTAACCATGTACTGAATTTGGTACATATTCCCTCCCCGGTGTGGGAAAGGAGTCGCCGAGTCGGAGTCTGGCTCATTACCCCGCCATAAGGTGTTAAAATCAGGTAAGACGTCTCGTCTTCGATGAGCTTATTCCACAGACCTTGCAAAGCGCTTTGCGAAATAGGCTCCATCATGTAGTCGGATTTCGCCTTGAAAAGGATCTGGACGATTGAGTCCGGTTGAGCAAGACTTTGGGAGATCCGTCTTGAGAGAATCCTGCAAAATAAAGGACGGATTGAATCCAACTCATCTCCGTGCAGCTTTCACGCGTCAAACCCAACTCGGGAAAGCTTTCTTGATTGAAGGCAGGAGTTTTCAATCTTGCCGAGGTACCAAGCCCCGAATGAGATGCTGATTGTTTTGTTCGCCAAACTCGAAGATGAAGTGACAACTCCTGTCACAGCATGGAGGAAGAGTCTTCATGAAGCTTATGCAACATTCTGCCACTTGTACAAAAGCATAGTTGCATTTTCTTCAATGGTCTTTCCCACTTCAAATACAGTGACGGTTGGAGGGACAGGAACCAGCACAAATTTCCAGGCAAATATCACACCAAAGCTTGCTCCTCCACCTCCTCTAATAGCCCAAAAGATCTTCACCCATTGCTTTCCGATCCAAAACCTTTCCATTAACATCAACAATTTTGGCATCGATCACGTTGTCGGCTGCTAGACCGTACTTTCGAAATATCGTGCCAAACCCACCCCCACTCACTTGCCCTCCAACTCCAACAGTAGGACAACTACCAGCTGGGAATCCCAAAACCTTGCTCTTTTGAGAAATTGCATAGTACAATTCTCCTAATGTTGCTCCAGTCTCCACCCATGCACTCTCTCTTCTCGACGTCCACCTCAACCGACCTCATGTTCCTGAGATCGATTATGATGAAGGGCATTTGGGATACGTAGGAGAGGCCCTCATAGTCATGGCCCCACTTCGCACCCACATGTACGCCGAGCTTCTGGGAGCATACTATGGCTGCTTGTATCTGAGATGGATTGACCGGGGTAACAATGAGTTGTGGGCTTGGTGAGAGTGTTCAGAATCTGAGGTTTTGAATGGAAGACTGCAAAAGAGATGTAAGTTGGATCTTTTCTTGTTGTGATGGATTTGGAAGTGGGTTGGATTGAAGTGGATGAAGGGAAAAGCATTGGAGAAAGGAGACTTGATCAAAGCTGGAAGCTACATAGCAAAATGAAAGGAAGATTATGGAAATTAATGGAAGATTAGCTGCCATTGAATCCCCGTGTTCTACTTACATTTGCTGATGTAAAATAAGAGAGGTTGGCTTAATATATAAGACAACCGATTTATAGCTGAGAGAAACCACCTTGACAAGTGACGTGGGAGCACAAGGTCCAAGAGAGACGGCATCTTAGATGGAGTTTACTAATAAAATCGTCCGGCTGAGTATGGTTTTCTAGTTTAATGTTTCCTAATTCTTTGTTCCGTAGCTACAATAAATAAGAAGTGCTTCTCAATTGTAAGACTCGGTTTATGAGTTGATAATATGTGAGAATTTATCTCAAGTGAGCAATTCTTTCAGTTCTTCATCCAATTCAGAGTGGTGTGAACCTTAAAGTCCTTTGGTTCTTTATCTAATTCACTGATGATAAGCCT